>NW_025969566.1:0-14584 GCF_021869965.1 Rhincodon typus | reverse complement strand
TCAGATGATGAGTTAAAAATATTGTACAGGTGTGTACTCTGATATCTTGGCTTCTTTTCTTGTCTAATATGGGAGTAAGTGTAATATTTCAGGTGTACTTCTGAAAACTAAGGAAGATAAAGAAGAAACTTGATTATGACTGGTACCAATCAAGATTTGACAAAATGTGGTTGTTACTTGTGAATTCTGAGCTGCGTTCTAATCATCAGTGGTTTACAATTTTGAATATCACATTTTGATTTTTCAGATTTCTTTTTAACTATTGTCATAAGCAAAATGTGACCTGTGACTGATTTCCTTGACTTTTCTGTACTTAAATAGCACAGCTGCAAGCTGGATGTAAAAAAAAAAGGCCACTTTAATTTTTTTAAACAGTTGTTGCATTTTAAAAAGTTAATAACATTTTACTTCCTAAATTTGAGCTGTAGGATCCCTTCTAGATGCAAAACAATTGCCCTGATATCTGGGTAATTGTAGATTATTATAGAATGATATAGCTCACATGGAAGCCATTTCTCCCATCATGCCTATTGAAAGGCTGTCATCTTGATAGTCAAATGACTGCATAGTAATTAGGCTTTGGGAGTAAATACTCCAGTGCACAACTAAAACAGTATGTTCTTTGTATATCAAGATCAAAGAATATTTATTTCCTCAAAGAACTCAACCAAAATGTCATTAATTGGCATCTTTATTTGTTTATCCTTTGAATCCAACTATCCAAATACTTTCTCCACTCATTGAACAACCTTTGGCTTCGACTTTCAGACTTCATTTCACTGTTATTTGTATATTCTGTCTCCAAATTTAGTTATAAAGAATTACCACCTGTTGCCAAAGCTGCTCAAAAGATTGGTTTAGTACATAGAACCAAAGAAATGGGAGCAACAGTATACCATTAGAATGCTTTGAGTCTGCTCCTCCATTAAATGATAATCTCTCTGAATATCACTGCCTACACTCTTCCCACCTGCTTTCATTATAAGAATCTTCTAATGTCTAAAGATCTTACTAATCTTATCTTTGAATATATTGAAGAATTAAGCATTTGCATCTTTCTGGGCTGGAAAATTTCAAGGATTCACAGGTGTCTGAAGGTTCCCCATTGCCTTATCCTAAAAGGCTGACCTCAAACTGATTGTGGTCCTGAGCTCCAGACTCTTCAGCTGGGACAAACATCTTTTCAGTAATTATATGTCAAGCCTGTGAAATGTTCTGTATTTTGATGTGAGAGCCCTTGCTTTCTCTAAACTCAGTAGCATACGGGCCCATTCCGAATCTCAGGAATCAACCTAGTCTGCCTCAACCTCTTCCAAAGCACAGTGTCCTCCTTCTTCAAGTTAACTCACCAAGTCTGTTTGCAGGTCTGGTCTTATCAAAGCTCTGTATGTTACCTGTATAACTTCCTATCCTTGCTTTGCAATCCCTTTTGTAATAAAGGCTAACCTACCATTTGCCTTTCTAATTACTCATTCTACCCTCTATGCTAACTTCATGTCTCGTTCAAGGGTATCCAAATCCGTCTGAACGTTTTACTAGGTCTGTCATCATTTTTGAAAGTCAGAAGTCACATGACACCAGATTAGAGTCCAGCGGGTTTATTTGAAATCGCAAGTTTTCAGAGCATTGTTCTTTCTTCAGGTATTTGGAGCACCCGCCGAAGGAACAGCGCTCTAAAAGCTTGTGATTTCAAATAAATCTCTTGGACTGTAACCTGGTGTTGTGTGACTTCTGACTTTGTCCACCCCAGTCCAACACCAGCACCTCCACATCTTTTTAGGAAAGAATTCTTACTCTTCTATTGTTCCAACTAAACTAGATAATTTTACACATCCCCACATCATGCTCCAACTGCTAACTTGTTGCCCATTCACTTTCCCAATCAATGTGCTTCTGCATTTTCCTCACAGCTAGCTATCCCTCATAGCTTTGGATCATCAGCAAAATTGGAAGTGTCTAAAATTTGAGTTATTGATTGTAAATAGTGCATCTTCTGCATATGTAACCAGCCTAATCAAAGGTTGACTACATCTGTGGTCCCATTAGTGAAAATAGCAACTGTATCAAAGAGCTTGCAGCTTCATCCATTCTTTTACCTGTTCACTTCCTTGACTTGATTGAAAAAACAATGTTTGGTGATCCCAGGAAATCTGATTCTGTAATGGGAAATACTTTGCCTCAACGTCAAATACAAGGAAAAATAGTGTCAGGTGTGCAGCGGCTGGCAGTAGGTACCTTGAAAGTTGTGAAAATTATGTGACCAATTGCCCCAAAGAAATGACAGTGTACTATGTACTATTCCTGTGTACTATGCTGTCCAATTGTCCATTTGGTCACGTTCTAATCTCTACTTATGGCTCAGTGCCAAATTCCTGTGAGATGCTTTGGAGGATCTCAAAAGTGTAAGATATGATGTATGCCTAGCCATCGTTGTTGTTTGTCGTTTGAAATGTGTTTTTTACACACATTGCAAGCTTACTGCTAAAACGGTTAAATGTTGAAAGTGCTTATGTATTTTTGAGAACTCTGGACTTGTGCTGTGATTCAGCACATGGGTGTAACCACTTTCTGAACCTTGCGGTTTTGAGAAATGCACTTTGCACTGCCACTTCTTGATTTTACCACCCAGTCATCCTGCTCTGAAAGAGTGCGTGAGGAAACCATTTCTTCTTTCCCCTCTAGTAGAAAAATGGAGTACTGCACTGTAGAAACAGGCCATTCAAACCATCAAATCTGTATTTTTTTTTCCTCCAAGTACATCACCTTTATCTGATTTTGCTGTCTTGCTTACTGTACTATTTAATATTTCTTTTTTAGTATACTTTTCGGGGAGAGTTAACATTTAAAGAATGTAGAATTACCTTGTATTCTTCTTGTGAACATCTTTAAACTGTGCCCTTGTTAGCACGTTACCAGTCAGTGACGACAGTCTTTCAGAATTCATGTTATCTCAAGCTTAAATGCCTTTGAGAAGCTTGAGGTGAGATTCAGTTACAGCTGGGGGTGGGAAATAACTTCTAGTTTTTTCCGTGAGTGTAACCACTCCCCCCACAAAGCCTTAACAACCTATTGAATTTGTATTGCTTTATATCCTTCCTAAAATGAGAAGGTTCCAAAAGCTACACGTATGTTTCCAATTGTGATCTAATGCTTCTAGATTCAAAAATTGCATTCAACATTTTTTTTTTTCTGACCTACAGTGGATTAGACTTTTACTATTTAAGATGTGCTTTCCTTCCAAAATGTATCGTCACATTGTGCTTCAATTTCTATTTCCTGCCCATTCTATTTTGCTTTTTTAAAAAAAATCTTTCATTGTCCTTGTCACAATTTGCCATGATCTCAATTTAGTACTATCACTAAATTTGTATCTTGGGTCATACTTGTACCTTCTGCTAGTTGGTTCACAGAGACATTGGTAAAGGCTGAAATGTTTGTTGTTCGCTTGATCTAAGAGTAAAGAGACACGGGGTTGGGTGTCAGAGGATTTATAGTCCTTCAGCTCTGGCTGCGGATCAAATCCAATTGGTGTACTAATTTAGGTAGTTTTGATCTCCAGTGAATGCGAGTCCACAACACAATCAACCTCATGTCTGCAGGAATGAACACTCTGATCCTAATGATAGCCAGATTGGGAAATGGGCGTCAATTACATGGTGCAGTGTGTTTTAATGTCCCAGTATTGGCTGAGAATAGAACAAACTTACAAATTCCCAGAAATGAGCATGCCTCATTTCAATAAAAATTTCATCTCAAATAAACTTAAACCCTTACCTTGTTTTAGGAATTACCAAAGTGAAAATGCCTCTAATTCTGAAACCGTTTGCGCATGCACTGTGTGACAGCAAAGCCCTCAGGTTATTGGCTGCAACCTTGTTATAGGCAGTAATATGGCAAGATAGTCCTCAGTTGCTCTGATTTCTGTTTGTTATTTAGCCATTGCTAATATGGAATATTTTTGACCATTCTTATCTGTAACCTTATTGGAAAGATAAGAACGCTTTTTTTCATTGGAAAACATTCTGTAGAGTTGAAAGAAATTGAAGTGGCTGGTTCAACATTGTGCTACCAGAACACTGGCTGATTAGTCTACTGCGTTCATTCTTTCCTCCTCCTCCTTTTAGTTAAGCTGGGGGATGGTGACGTTGTGGTAAAATCATTGGACTAGAAATCCAGAGGCCCAGACTAATACCTTGAGGATGTAGATCAGATCCCACCATGGCAGCTGTGAGAATTTAAACTCCAATAAGAAGGGTCTTGTGGTGCAATGGTAGTCCGAGCGAGAAGGTCTGGGTTCAAGTTCCACCTGCCGAAGAGGTATTTCGTAACACGTCTGAGCTGGTTGATTAAAATAACAGCAATAAATCTCTGAGGGGATGATTGCACAAGATAGCACACAGGGAAGTAGTTCTTGCATTGGATAAGAGGAAAAAGTTCAAATTAAATAAACAAGTCGTGTTTTTTCCACAATAGTTAAAACATGGAATGGGTTACTGAGTAAAGTTTAAATCCTGAGAGCACTGTTTTTAATTGGAGGCTCCCAATTAGGGTGGAGGCAATCAAATCTCTTTTTGGGCAGCTAAACTAAAAATAGACTGGAAAGGCTGGGACTTCTTTCACTAGTGCATAGGTTGAGGAGTGACCTTTTATAGAGGTTTATAAAATCATGAGAGGCACAGATAAGATGAATGACCAGGGTCTTTTCCCTAAGGTTGGGGAGTTCAAAAGTAGGGGGCATATTTTTACTTTAATAAGGGCATGAGGGGCAACATTTGTTACACAGTGATTTGTGTGTGGAATGAACTGACAGCGGTGGATGCAGGTACAGTTACAACATTTTAAAAGATGTTTGGATAAGTTCATAAACAGGAAAGGTTTAGAAGACTTTGGGCCAAGTGCAGGCAGGTGGGATTTGTTTAGTTTTGGAGCAGGGTCAGTATGGACTGGTTGGACTGAAGAGTCATACAGCATGGAACCCTGTGACTGACTAAAATGGCTGAGTGCCTTTCTCATGCATACAACAGAGCTATTTATTTTGCATTTTGTTTTTATTTCGGAAAGACTTGTTGTTCCTGCTGTCTACAGATCAAATCTGGAGACTGCAATATGAACCATCTAGAAAATGCTGTTAGATTCTGTTATTTTCATAGGTTTTACTGAGTAATTGACTAACGTTTTGGGTTTTTAAGCCTAAATTCCTGTAGAATAACTAATCGATCACCAGTGTTGTACCTGTATATCCATTTGTGGTAACAAAAGCAGCTTTACCTGCCTTTTTAAGAAATCAACAATATCAGAACATTGCTGGCATTAAGGACCGGGTTCATTAGCATTTCTAAAGAAAGAAGATTTGTTGATCTTTATCTGTACAGTTGTGCCTTTAAAAAGAACCAACCTCTTTAATAAATTACAGGTACTGACTGATCCAATGCATTCATCCAGTGCTTTCATGATGGATTTGCAGGCATTTTAATTTTTTTATGATAAGGATAGTAAAATCAATTGTTAACAAACTCTCATGGTCTTTCTCATTTTATTAGCTTGAATTCTTGTCTTGATTATTCCCCACAGGTGCCCAAGGTGAACTCCTACCCCTGTCCTGTGTGCTACCGAGTCTATCCCATGCAGAAAAGGCTAACACAGCACTTAAAGACACACAGTGCTGAAAAGCCTCACATGTGTGATAAGGTTAGAATATTTCTTACTCTTGTGGGTTACTGCACATGCAGATTTTTAACTTCTCAAAACATTAAAAATTTACTCTTAAACTTTCTCCCACATACAATATCCAGAATCGTTATACCACCTAATGGACAAAGGGCGGTTCTGATATCTTGTATCTTTGACATGGTAACTTGATTTGTAGTTGATGATTCATTAAAGCTTTGCATTTTATTATTGGGACAGGAGTAGGCTATTCAATCTATTGATCCTGTTCCACCATTCAGTGACAATGCAATTGATCTATATCTTGTTTTCCATCTAGTTCTCTAACCCTGAATATTTTTATCAACAGAAACCAATCAATCTGTTTTAATTACCTATCTATTGGGATGCAGAGAACATTCCTTCTCTTTGAAGTATGGCTTTCTGACATCACTTGTGTTCAGGCCATTTTGAGAATAGCACATCCTTGTTCTGCATCCCCATCCACCAGTGGAAATGCAACTTTTCTGTATCAAGGGAATGTAAATATATTTCATGCAACCAGTTTTCATAACTAACTTTTTTTTTAGTGTGGGAAATCGTTTAAGAAGAGGTACACATTCAAAATGCATCTACTAACCCACATTCAGGCTCTTGGAAACAGCAGGTAGGCCTGATTTCTACAGTTGCATTGTAACGGGTGCTTCATGGTGCATTTGAGGAAATGGCTTCTATTCAGGAGCAGATTCAGATGTGGCTTGAGCTGTTGTGATGTAATGTTTTAATCTCCAACCATATTTTGTGTAGTTCCCAATTATATTTGCATGTCTAGGTTGAGAGTTTTTGTGATGCAAAGCCACTGGTGTGTAGTACAGCGAAGAATCGGCCAGGACTTGCCTGATATCCAAAAATGAGACTTGCATGTTTGTTGGGTTAGGGATGGGAGCTCTGCATGTTGTTTTTTCCGCCCAACCCTAGGGTGGTAAAGCCAGTTGGAGCATAGTCTCTCTGCTGTATCAGTGATCCTAGTCTGATCCTTTTCTGCTCTGTGAGTGGTCTTGAATTTGGTCAGTTCCTCCTGGAATCCCCAAACAGCCAATGCATTCTTGCAGTTTCCTCTCAACTTCAAGAAATAGAGGGGAAAGTACTGGGTGTGCAAAAATACAGACAAGAATAAATGAGGGAAAGCAAACTAAATGAGCAAAGGGAAATAGTAAAAGTAGAGAAGAGCATAAGGGATTATTATAGCAGTACGTAGCATGGAAGCTTATAGAGAGCTATTGGAACTTTGACTTTGCCACTGAAGTCTAGAAGCATGAGAAGGTGAGTGCAAATGTGAAGGGCATTGGGTGCTAAACATTTAAAGTCAGAATTGTAAAGAAAGACTTGAGTTAAAAGATAAATAGGAAATAGCATTAGTGAGCAGGAGGTGGCAGAAGAAATGAGATTAAAGAAAATTTGAAGTCTTGAGATAATAATGCCAGTGTCAGTTAATATTTCTGCCAGTAGATGGAGTGACTGCACTGCCTAAATTTTGTTCACTGGGCTCCTGTGTCATTGTTTTTACTCCTTGAAATATATACTTCATATGTTGGAAATCACTGTGGTTTACTGTTTACAAAATTATTGCTTAAGCAAATGTGTAGTCTTTGCTTAAACTTCCTTTGGATGCTGAACTCACTAGGCTGAAATCTAGACCTGAATGAAAATTAGGAAAGATGTAGGGTAACGCTCTTGCCACTACCCTAATATTGTATCTCGCTCCAACCACAAAAAAGATCCGCTAGACCCTCCTCCTGCACCAGAAAGGCATTATTTTCTTTTTGCCTCACTGGTTCTCAGTGAGGTGAGTCACTTTGCCAATTTATTGCTGAATTGGAGACAGTTTTTTTGCTCTGTGAACTCGCCTGCTAAAAACTGGATTGAGGCTCCCCCTGTTGGTTCCTTACAGATTGAAGAGTTGATCTATTGCTTGGCACCATTGTCTGAGACTCTTGTTGAAATTCATCTGTTGGAAATCATGGCAATGTTTAATTTAAGTACTGAATAATCTCCAGCACTTTTTTGTTATTTTGCAGAAGAATTAAGTTTATGGGCGTGAGAAACTGCACATTGAAATCGTAGAGATTTATAGCACATGTGGAGGGCCTTCAGTGCATTGTGTCCTTTCCAACTTTAAAAAACTATTTCACCTCTTCCCACTCTTGGCTCTCTGTCCATTGCCCTATAGGTTAGAACACTTCCAAGTGTATGTTTAAATATGTTTTGAATGCAGTGATAGTTTCTACCTCTGCCACCCCTTTCAGGTAGACTGAAGAGCTGTAGACTCTTACAACTTACCGATTTTTCCCTCCATAAATGTACTCTTCTGCTTCTCTCTAATCCTGCAATCATTTGTTTTAAATCTTTGGCTCTTGATTTTACACCTTTCTGCATGGGAAATAGGTCCTTCCTAGCTATTTCTGTTTTGGCTTTTTGTAATTTTATACATCTCAATAAACAACCCTATGATATTATTAAATATTACATTGCAATTGAGATCCCCAATTTATGGAAATCACATGCTTCCTTTAAATGTGCTGATCAAAACTGTACAAGTTACTCTATTGCAGTCTCGTTTTACTTTATTACGGTTATCGAATAACTACTCTAGTATTCAATGCATCAGTTAATGAAACATAGTATCCTTTATGCTGCCTGAAGCACGTTTTTCACTGAGCTGATTTTTCTGGATTTGCCAACAGCACAGTCCTTCATTTTGTTTGTACCATTTATTGCATAGTTTGAGCTTCCCAAGTCCATTATCTGGTACTTCTCCAATTTGGATTCCATTTACCATTTTCCTGGCTACCTGACCAGTCCATGAATGTTGTCTTGCATTCCAGACTAGAGCTGTCTCCCTCCTTATCAACCACACAAACATTTACTCTATCCTTTACACACTTCCAAATCATGCCCCCTCCATTTCAAGTCTGAATCATGGAAATATATTCAACAGAGTTTGCCTTTCAGAAGTTTTTTTTTCCCAACTACCTGGAACAATGCAGCTGATGCAATACTTAAGAAGCTTGATATCATCCAGGACAAAGCAGCCTACTTGATTGGTACTTGGCATTCCATTGCATTGCCTTTACCATCTAAGAACATTGACAGTAGTGTATACCATCCTAATTAACTGCATTCACTTGCCAAAATGCCTCGACAGCACCCTCCAAGCTCAGACCTGTACCACCTAGAATGACAAAGGCAGCAGATAAATGGGAACACCAAAACCTGCAAGTTTGCTTGCCAGGGAAACTATTTGCCATTCCTTCACTATCACTGGGTCTGAATTATGGAGCTTCTTCCCAAAGAGCATTGTCGGCATCCTTACACTTCAATACACTTTGCAGTTCAATATGTCAACCCACCACTGCCTTCTCCAGGTAATTCATGATAGGCTATAAATGTTGACCCAGCTAGCAGTTCCTGTGCCCTTGAAAGTATATTTTAAAAATTCAGCCCAGTAGGTGTACTCTGGTTAGACAATGATCAGTGCTTTCCTGGATCTAACCTTTGTTTTGCTTTACAGATTTAAATGTGAATTCTGTGACTATGTCTGTGAAAACAAGAAGCTCCTCCTTAACCACCAGCTGTCGCATACCACAGATAAACCATTTAAATGTGATTTTTGCAAGTACTCCACTATCAAAGAAGACTTTCTGGTTTCTCATGTTGCCATTAAACACACAGGTGAGGTGAGAGAGAGGGTTTCTTGATTGGTTTTTAAATATTTGTTGCCTTCAATTACAGAATTCCATTGAAGGGCTTTAAATGTTTTGTGTATTTAAAAATATTGCCATAGGTTGATTAAATACCATCTCCCTTTATTATGCAGGGATAGTACATTGCTCTACTAGAGTTGTGTATATTTAATTTCATCATCCTCTGAGGCTTCTGCAGAATAAAATATAACATCTCTCATTTCCACACACCAGAAAATGTAAACCGTTTTCAGTTTTGAAGGGAACTGTTTCTGCACAGTCTAAGTACTGTGTGAGAAAATGTGTATATCTGATAAGACAAGTCTCTTGTATTTTATGTAATTCATGCAGTAAAGAGCTAATTATCTGAACAATATCCTGTTTAGTGGTATTTGAATGGTGTTAATATCATAATGCTGTCCCCCACTGCTTAGTGTGTTTTTGCTTTGGAAAATTTATCAAATTTTATGTTCTTTGCCCAAACTATAAATAAGACAAATGGCCACTGAACTGAAAAAAGCTTTCATAGTTTATGTTAAGTCTGTGTTTTAATAAGGTATTTTCCACTTAGAGATGATTGAGTCTACAAGGTTATTGCAGCTGAGAGCTGTATGTATTTGCTAACTTTTTTTAAAGTGGTCAATCTTGAATAGTGTACAATCTAACTTGAAAATTTAAATATATAGAGTTGTTGCACCTTAACTGCTTGCCAATTGGCTGTTTTTTGGCAAATTTGAGTGTTTGCTGTGGTTATGAAAAATAGTTTTACATTACTTAATTGTAAAAGATTTACCTGATATGAAAATGGATACTTTGACTGTAATGAGAAATGGTTAAAAATCACCCTAGTTACTGAGTAAATATTTAAAAATTGAAAGGAGCATTTTGATATGGTATAGCAGTAATGGAGGCCAGATCGAATTGGAAAAGGTGATGTGAAGTTTTCTGATTTGTATATGGATTAGTCAAATGGGTGGTTGGTATAAGATTAGCAATAAATTGTAAATTATGCACTCAAACGCAAGTCTTTAAATTGAAAAGACTATGCTGTAATAACCTTTTATGTCCTGTGCAGTTACTGCTGTGTGTAGCTTAATGGGATTTGCAGTTTATTATTATTATTAATGGGATTATAGTCTTATCAACAAATCACATTCCTGAACATTATTTTGACTGGTATATTTTCTACCATTTGGAATAGAGTTGGTTTAACAATCTGAATAATTTTCTTCTTTGGGAAGGAATTACAGTATTAAATGTACGTTCTCATAGGTGAGAAGCCATTCTCTTGTGACCTCTGCCATTTTAACACCAAACACAAAAAGAACTTGCGACTGCATGTTCAGTGCCGCCATCAGGAGTATTATGAAGACTGGGCAAAGATCCATCCTGAAGAGCCACCACGCAGACGCCGTCCATTCTTCACTCTGCAGCAGATTGAAGAGTTGAAACAACAGCATGAGCAGATGCAGTCTACGCAGGAAAGCATACGAGATACCATTGTGAGTGCATTGGTGTGGGATTGTTTCCAATAATCTCTTTGTGGAACTTTCCAGATCTCTGTTTCTGTTCTGTGCCCACATTTCTCTGCTGTAATTCTGAACGATGTAAGTATAACACTGGCTCCAGACATCTAATTCAAAACCTTATGACCCAAATATATTTTGCCTGAAGCCACATTCTCCTTGAAAACTTGTGTTGATTCATATTGTCAATTCCTGCTGAAAAATAACATTATTCACATAAAGATGAAAAACCCTGTCTCCTCTTCTCCCAACTCAAAATTATGTATCATCATGGCTCTAACAACTCTTCCTTTTCAATGGATACTGCTGAAGATACTAAATGTTGGTTCGTTTGGTTATGTTCACCCTCCCCAACCCCACAGGCAACAAATGAGACAAAATATCTCCATCAGTGTTTCTGTGAATGCAGTTTACAAGAGAGCGTGCAGCTTTCTTTAGAGAATAATATTGCAAAGACATCTATGTTTTCCTCTTGAATTTGGGGATAGTATTTGCTTCCAAATGTTTCTTTTCACTGTCTGTATATTCACCAGTCTCTGAAGTAATCAAATTTAAACTTCCTATTTACTGTAATACTTTGTGTCTGTGGCCGCAGTTAAAATTTAATAGAATGTTGTGCATAGTTTACTGAGTTTGGTTTATATCAATTTAGAATTTTGTTTAATAAGATATTCCTTCTTCTTGCAATTGTTTTTAAAAAAAATCATCATCCTGGAGGTCGCATAACTAATTACCAATTGCCATTCTCCATAACTACTTTGCAGTTGAAAGGGTTACAGGTTGGGTGTGCAAAAACAATGACAATCTACAATCCACGTATACATAAGGGAGGAAATTGCGAGATCCCTTGCAGAAATATTTGCATTATCTGTAACTACGGGTGAAGTGCCTGATGACCTGGGGGTGGCTAATGTTGTACCTTCGTTTAAGAAAGGTTATAAGGAGAAACCGAGGAGCTGTAGACCTGGGAGTCCTACTTTGGTTGTGGGTAAATTGTTGGAGGTGATTATAAAAGATAGGATTTATGGACATTTAGAGAAGCAAAAATTAATTAGCATGGTTTTGTGCGAGGAAAACTGTCTCTCCCAAACTTGATTAAGATTTTTGAGGAAGTTACCAAAAAGATTAAGAGCAGAGCAGTAGACGTTGTTTATTTGGACTTTAGCAAAGCCTTCGACAAGATTCTGCATGGTAGACTAATTAGCAAAGTTAGGTCACATGGGATTCGCCATTGCATACATAATTGGCTTAACAGCAGGAGACAGACTGGTGGTGGAGGGTGCTTTTCAGCCTGGAGGCCTGTCACCAGCGGTGTTACATAGGGAATAGTTCCAGATCCTAAATTGTTTGTCTTTTATATAAATGATTTGGATGTGAATGTGGAAAGCATGGTTAGTAAGTTTGCAAACACCACCAAAGTTGGTGGCCTATTCGACAGTGCAGAAGGTTTTCTAAGATTACAGAAGGATCTTGATCAAATGGGTCAATGGGCTGAAAAATGGCAGATGGAATTCAATCTGGATAAATGTAAGATATTGCATTTTGGTACAACAAATGAGGGTAAGGTTATATACAATTAAGGGTAGGGCCTTGGGTAGTGTTGTAGAACAGATGGACCAAGAGGTTCAAATGCATAATTCTTTGAAGTTTGCATTACATATAGATAGGGTGGTTAAAAGGGTATTTGGCATGCTTGCCTTCATTGCTCAGTCCTTTTGAGTAGAAGTTGGGATGTCTTGCTGAGGTTGTACAGGACATTGGCGAGGCCTTTTCTGGAATATTGTGTCCAGTTCTGGTTGCCCAGTTATAGGAAGGATGTTATTAAGCTGGAGAGGGCTTAGAAGAGATTTACCAGGATAGTGCTGGGTATGGAAGGTCTGAGTTATAAAGAAAGGCTCCATAGGCTGGGACTTTGTTTCACTGGCGTATGGAGGTTGAGAGGTGCCCTTAGAAGTTTATAAAATGAGAGGTATAGATAGAGTTAATAGTCCCTAAGATGGGGATTTCAAAATTAGGGGACACGTTTTTAAGATGAGAGGTGGGAGATTTTAAAAGGACATGAGGCAATTCTTTTTTTTAATGCAGCGGGTGGTTTGCATGTGTAATGAACTTCCTGAGGAAGTTGTGATTGGAGCAATGTGGGACTAGTTCAGTTTGGGATAATGTTCGGCATGGACTGGTTAGACTGAACAGTCTGCTTCCAGCCTGCTATGTTGAATCAGAATACCTACAGTGCAGATAGAGGCCATTTGACCCATCGAGTTTGCACTGACCCTCCAAAGAGCACCCCAACCAGACTCAGCTCCCTACCCTGTTCTTGTACTCTGCATTTCCTATGGATTATCCATCTAGCCTGTACATCCTTGGACACTATGGGCAATTTAGCATGGCCAGTCCACCTAACCTGCACATCTTTGGACTGTGGGAGGAAAGCAGAGCACCCGGAGTAAAACCCACACAGACACTGGGAGAATGAGTAAACTCGACATACAGTCACTCGAAGCTGGAATCGTCCCTGGTGCTGTGGGGCAGAAGTGCTGACCACTAAGCCACTGTGTTTAATGTTGTTCCATTGCTTAACATTGCGCATTAAAAGATTTGTTAACTTTATTTCTGTTGTACAGTGCAACTATCCACTAGTACCTGAAATCCTTTTTTTTTACTTTTACCCCTTCTTGAGACATTGCCTCCTATTTATCCACATTAAATTACATCAGTTCTGCCCATTTTCCCATTTCACCTATGCATTTTTTTTGCCTATGAAGATCGATCCGATTTTTATCAACTCTCAAGTCGGACTCAGTGACCAGAATGATCATTTTACAGTCTTTCCATTTTATAAATTTATATTCACCATTTTCTCATTTTGACAAACCACTGCTGTTCATTAAGATACTAAAAATATATACTAAGTTTTGTTACCCTCATCCTTCCATTTAAGCCATGCCTCATTTTTGTTTTAGCAGGCTGAGACTTCCAAGTGGGACATTGCAAGGTTTGGGTGGGTGGTGCAACTCTATATAGTACAGTATATATCAATGATTTAGAGTTGGGGACCAAATGTAATATTTCTGGTCATTTTTGACACAGAGCTAGGGGCAGTATCTGTTTTGAAGATGATGATTTGGATAGGCTCAATGTTTAAGCAGGAACATGACAAATTGAATATAATGTGAGTTTATCCAACTCAGTAGGACGGTCAGATGTGCGGAGTATTTCTCGAATGGTAAGAGATTAGAAATGTACAAGGGATCCTGGGTGTCGTCTTCAATCAGCCATGAAGGATTGACTTGTAGGTACAGCAAGCAATTAGGAAGATAAATGATGTGCTGGCCTTTGTTGCAAGAGAATTTGAGTACAGGCACAGTGAAGTCCCCTATTGTATAGAACCTTGGTTAGACAGCACCTCACGTACTTGCAGTTTTGCTGCCCCTTTATCTTTGAAAGGATACTGTTGACATAGAGGGACAAAAGTTCACCAGACTTGTTCCTACAATCCCAGGAAGGCCCTGTAAAGAAAGATTGGGCAAACCGGACTTGTATTCTTTAGAGACAACAAGGTGCAGGGCTGGATGAACACAGCAGGCCAAGCAGCATCATAGGAGCAGAGAGGCTGACGTTTCTTTTTCAAGGACCGTAACTTCCCCTCCTCGGTGGTCGAGAATGCCC
>NW_025969565.1:4308-14591 GCF_021869965.1 Rhincodon typus | reverse complement strand
GGGGAAGTTACGGTCCTTGAAAAACGAGGACAACTGAGATGTACGGGAGTGGAATGCCTCATCCTGGGAGCAGATGCGGCGGAGGCGAAGGAATTGGGAATAGGGGATAGCATTTTTGCAGGAAGGTGGGTGGGAGGAGGAGTATTCTAGGTAGCTGTGGGAGTCGGTGGGCTTGAAATGAATATCGGTTTCTAGGTGGTTGCCCGATATGGAGACAGAGAGGTCCAGGAAGGGGAGAGAGGTGTTAGAGATGGTCCAGGTAAACTTAAGGTTGGAGTGGAAGGTGTTAGTGAAGTGGATGAACTGTTCGAGCTCCTCGTGGGAGCACGAGGCAGCGCCGATTCAGTCATCAATGTAACGGAGGAAGAGGTGGGGTTTAGGGCCAGTGTAGGTACGGAAGAGGGATTGTTCCACGTAACCTACAAAGAGGCAGGCGTAGCTTGGGCCCATGCGGGTACCCATGGCTACCCCCTTTGTCTGTAGGAAGTGGGAGGAATTGAAAGAGAAGTTGTTGAGGGTGAGGACGAGTTCGGCTAAGCGGATGAGGGTATCAGCGGAGGGGGACTGGTCGGGCCTGCGGGACAGGAAGAAGCGGAGGGCCTTAAGGCCATCTGCATGGGGAATGCAGGTGTAGAGGGACTGGACGTCCATGGTAAAGATGAGGTGTTGGGGACCGGGGAATTGGAAGTTCTGGAGGAGGTGGAGGGCGTGGGTGGTGTCACGGACATAGGTAGGGAGTTCCTGGACCAAGGGGGAGAAAATGGAGTCTAGATAGTTGGAGATCAGTTCGGTGGGGCAGGAGCAGGCTGCGACAATGGGTCGACCAGGGCATTCAGGTTTGTGGATTTTGGGAAGGAGATAGAAGCGGGCAGTGCGAGGTTGGGGAACGATGAGGTTGGAGGCCGTGGGTGGGAGGTCACCTGAGGTGATGAGGTTGTGGATGGTTTGGGAGATGATGGTTTGGTGCTCAGGGGTGGGGTCATGATCAAGGGGGCGGTAGGAGGAGGTGTCGGAGAGTTGGCGTCTGGCCTCGGCGATGGGGAGGTCAGTGCGCCATACTACAACTGCGCCTCCCTTGTCCGCAGGTTTTATGGTGAGGTTGGGATTGGAGCGGAGGGAGCGGAGGGCTGTACGTTCTGCGGGGGAGAGGTTGGAGTGGGTGAGAGGGGTGGAGAGGTTGAGGCGATTGATGTTTCGATGGCAGTTGGAGATGAAGAGATCGAGGGAGGGTAGGAGGCCTTGGGGTGGTGTCCAGGAGGAGGGGGTGTGTTGGAAGCCTTTTAGAAAGTGCTTGGATAAGCTCTTTAAGTGTCATAACATTCAAGGCTACGGGCCTAGTGGGGGAGAGTGGGACTAGTGCAGGTAGTATTGAATCAGAGATAGTAGGAACTGCAGATGCTGGATAATCCGAGACAACAAGGTGCAGGGCTGGATGAACACAGCAGGCCAAGCAGCTCATCTGCTCCTATGATGCTGCTTGGCCTGCTGTGTTCATCCAGGCCTGCACCTTGTTGTGTCGGGTAGTATTGTACTTCGCAGTACAGACCTGATGGGCTGAAGGGCCTCTTCTGTATCGTATGATTCTGCACCTCAGGAAGGAGATAGTAAACCGGTCGAAGGCACCTGATTGCTCAGGATGTGGAAAGCTGTAAGGTCCCACATTGAAAGATAAGGCAACGCTCTTTGCGATCTCCATGGAAACAGTGTAAGACGTCAAGAACGGAGGCTGAGAGGGTGTGATTTACCACTGCAATCGGAAGCTCGGGGATATGGCTCGGAGAGTGGCCAGGGCTGCTCTATGGAGCAGAATGTACAGAACTTCACATTGTGTACAACAAATACAGTTCAGTAAATGGGAACAAGTCACAAGTAAATCACCTGGAGGGAGTGTTTGAGGATGTGGATAGTGACGGGGAGGAGGTGGAAGAAGGTGTTTGAGTAGGGAAAGGTAGGAGGCGTTTATTGCGGAGACCGAGGAGTGGAATGGGATGTCCACAGAGGGAACATTCACTCTGGAATGCTGAAAGGCAAGGACAGGGAACAACACAGAAACATTTCTCCAGCCATGTTCCCTCCAGAGCTGAAAACATAGGGATCAGCAGTTAAAATAGTTCAAAAGGGCCATCTCTATTCCTGTACTTGAGTCTCAAAGGGCTGAATGGCCTCCTCTTGTTCTCTGTAACAGACTCGAGGGGCTGAATCGTCTCCTTTTGTTGCTGTGTAACAGGTTTGAAGGGCCAAATGGCCTCCTCCTGTTGCTCTGTAACAGATTCAAGAGGCTGAATGACCTCCTTTTGTTGTGGGGTAACAGGTTTGATGGGCCGAATGGCCTCATCCTGTTGCTGTGTAACAACCTCCGGGTGTGAATAGTGGGGAATTGCCCCGGACAGAATGAATCATCAACTGCACAATCTGTGCTCATTCAGGAGATTCCAGTTCCGTATTTCTGACACACTCCACCATCTACCCCCACCCCACCCACCCCACCACACCCATGCAGCAGCTGAATGGCCTGAAGGGAAATGCAGTGGTTCTCATCATGGTGATATTTCTCAACAATAATAACTTATAATAGCACCTTCATAACAATGAAATACCGCAAGGCACTGCTCAGATCATCCAGGGCTTAGTAAAAGAAGTTGGAACTAAAGGAATGTATCAAAGGAGGAAAGTGAAATGGAGAGGAGAGAGGCAGAGAGGAGGAAAGGAGAGCTGGAGAGAGGGAATTTCAGAGCTTGGCTCTTAGGCAACAGAAGATGCAGCAAATAAAACCAAGCAACGAACAAAAGGCCATAATTAGAGGAGTGCAGATACCTCAGAGGATGTGAGGTTGGAATTGTGTAAAGAATTAGAACATAAGAACATAAGAACTAGGAGCAGGAGTAGGCCGTCTGGCCCTTCGAGCCTGCTCCACCATTCAATAAGATCATGGCTGATCCTTTCATGGACTCAGATCCACTTACCTGCGTTCTCACCATATCCCTTAATTCCTTTATTGTTCAAAAAAATCTACCTTTTTTTTAAAAACATTTACTGAAGTAGCGTCAACTACTTCACTGGGCAAGGAATTCCACAGATTAACAACCCTCTGGGTGAAGAAATTCCTTCTCAGTTCAGTCCTAAATCTGCTCCCTTTAATCTTGAGGCTATACCCTCTTGTCCTAGCTTCACCTGCCAGTGGAAACATCCTCTCTACTTCTATCTTATCTATTCCCTTCATAATTTTATATGTTTCTATAAGATCCCCCCTCAATCTTCTGAATTCCAATGAATATAATCCCAATCTACTCAGTCTCTCCTCATAAGCCCACCCCCTCAACTCCGGAATCAACCTAGTGAACCTCCTTTGCACCCCCTCCAGTGCCAGTACATCCTTTCTCAAGTAAGGAGACCAAAACTGCACACAGTACTCCAGGTGTGGCCTCACCAGCACCTTGTACAGCTGCAACATAACCTCTTTTTATTTCAATCCCTTTAGCAATGAAGGACAAAATTCCATTTGCCTTCCTAATTACTTGTTGTACCTGCAGACCTACCTTCTGTGATTCATGCACAAGGACACCCAGGTCCCTCTGCATAGCAGCATGCTGCAACTTTTTACCATTCAAGTAATAATCCTTTTTACTATTACTCCTACCAAAATGTATGACTTCACATTTATTTACATTGAATTCCATCTGCCAGACCTTTGCCCACTCACTCAATGTATCTATGTTCCTCTGCAAAGTTTCACAGTCCTCTGCCACTTTGCTTTGCCACTCATCTTAGTGTCATCTGCAAACTTTGACACCCTACACGTGGTCCCCAACTCCAAATCATCTATATAAATTGTAAATAATTGCGGTCCCAACACTGATCCCTGAGGCAATCTAGGTACACCACATCCACTGGGTTCCCATTGTCCACCTTGCTCATAATGTCTTCATAGAATTCCAAAAGGTTTGTCAAGCATGACCTGCCCTTCATGAACCCATGCTGTGTCTGCCCAACGGGACAATTTCTATCAAGATGCCTTGCTATTTCTTCCTTGATAATAGACTCAAGCATCTTCCCCACTACAGAGGTTAAGCTAACCGGTCTATAATTCCCCATCTTTTGTCTACTTCCCTTTTTAAACAGTGGCGTCACATTTGCTGTTTTCCAATCTGCTGGGACTGCCCCAGAGTCCAGCGAATTTTGGAAAATTACCGCCAGTGCACCTGCTATTTCTTCCGCCATCTCTTTTAGTACCCTGAGATGCATTCCATCAGGGCCAGGAGACTTATCAATCCTTAGCTCCATTAGCTTGCCCAACACTACCTCTTCTGTAATTATGATTGTTTCCAGGTCCTCACCTACCTTCGTCTCTTTGTCAATTACTGGCATGTTATTAGTGTCCTCCACTGTGAAGACCGATACAAAATACCTGTTCAATACCTCAGCCATTTCATCATATCCCATAACTAAATTCCCTTTCTCATCCTCTAAAGGGCCAACGTTTACTTTAGCCACTCTTTTTCGTTTTATATATTTATAGAAACTTTTCCTATCTGTCTTTATATTCTGCGCTAGTTTTTTCTCATGTTCTATCTTACTTTTCCTTATAGCTCTTTTTGTGGCTTTCTGTTGACCTTTAAACTTTTCCCAATCTTCTAGTTTCATGCTGTTTTTGGCCACTTTGTATGCCTTCTCTTTCAATTTGATAGCCTCCCTTATTTCTTTAGACACCCATGGCAGACTACCCCTTTTCTTACAGTCCTTCCTTTTCATTGGAATATACTTTTGCTGAGCACTTTGAAAGATTGCTTTGAAAGTCCTCCACTGCTCATCAACTGTCCCACCATAAAATCTTTGTTTCCAGTTTACTTTAGCCAAGTCCTCCCTCATTCTATTGTAGTTCCCCTTGTTCAAGAACAGGACCCTGGTATTGGATTTTATCTTCACACTCTCCATCTGTATTCTAAATTCAACCATACTGTGATCACTCCGTCCAAGAGGATCCCTAACTATGAGGTCATTAATTATTCCTGTCTCATTACACAGGACCAGATCTAGGATAGCTTGCTCCCACGTTGGTTCCATTACATACTGTTCAAGAAAACTATCACGGATACACTCAACGAACCCCTCCTCAAGGCTACCCTGACCGAGCTGGTTCGACCAATCTACATGTAGGTTAAAATCCCCCATGATAATTGCCGTACCATTTTTACAGGCCTTAGTTATTTCTTTGTTTATTGCCCGCCCCAATGTGATGTTATTATTTGGTGGCCTATAGACTATCAGTGACTTTTTCCTCTTAGAATTTCTAATTTCCACCCAAGTGGATTCAACCTCATTCTCCATAGAACCTATATCATCTCTCAGCACCGCCCTGATGGCGTCCTTGAATATCAGAGCTACACCACCTCCCTTACCTTCCTGTCTGTCCTTCCGAATAGTCTGGTACCCTTGGATATTTAACTCCCAGTCGTGACCATCCTGTAACCATGTCTCCGTAATGGCTACCAAATCATATTCATTCGCGATGATTTGTGCCGTTAACTCGTCAACCTTGTTACGAATGCTACGAGCATTCAGGTAAAGTGCCTTTATGCTAGCTTTCTTACCCTCATGATTTCCAACATCTCTAATAATATCTCCTGAGTTATCCTTCCTTTTTGCTTCTTTCATAGTCTGCTGTGAACTTAAACCCTCCTGCACACATGCTAACCTGCTGCTTACCTTTTTATTTACCATCATACTCCCTGTCGTTTTCCCTTTCCCTTCCCCCCAACTCACTAGTTTAAAGTCCTAGTGACCACCCTATTTATCCTTTTCGCAAGAACACTGGTTCCAGATCAGTTCAGGTGGAGACCGTCCCATCGGTACAGATCCCTCCGGTTCCAAAACTGATGCCAATGCCCCATGAAATGGAACGCCTCTTTCCCACACCACTCCCTTAGCCACGTGTTTACTTCCCTAATTTTCTTATCCCTAAGCCAATTTGCACGTGGCTCGGGCAGTAATCCGGAGATTATGACCCTTGAGGACTTGTTCCTTAATTTCGTTCCTAGTGCTTGATAATCCCCAAACAGGTCCTCCATCCTAGCCTTGCCTAGGTTGTTAGTCCCAACGTGGACCACAACAACTGGATCCTCCCCCTCCCGCTCCAATATCCTTTCAAGCCGGTCAGAGATGTCCTGCACCCTGGCACCGGGCAGGCAACACACCATGCCGGACTCCCGATCCGGCTTGCAAAGGATACTATCTATCCCCCTAACTATAGAATCCCCTATAACTACCACTTGTCTTTTTGCTCCCCACTCTTGAATGGCCTTCTGCACCATGGTGCCGCGGTGAGCTGGCTCATCCTCCCCGCAGCCCTTTTCCTCATCCACACAGGGAGCAAGTATCTCGTACCTGTTGGATAAGGTCAAAAGCTGAGGCTCCTCCACTCCTGAACTCAGGATCCCCCTACCTGCCTCACTTGCAGTCACACCCTGTTGTCCCTGATCACTAACTGAATTTGAATTACTTAATCTACCAGGTGTGACTGCCTCCTGAAACAAAGCATCCAGGTAACTCTCCCCCTCCCGGATGTGCCACAGTGTTTGAAGCTCAGATTCCAGATCTTCAACTCTGAGCCGGAGTTCTTCCAGCAATCAACACTAAGGAAGGCTGAAGTGATGAGGGATTTAAAAAGAAGGTTGAGAATTTTTAAATTCAGACGTTGCTTCACCAGGACTCAGAGCAGGTCAGCAAGCACAGGGGTGAGGAGGAAATGGGTCTTGCTGTGAGTTCACACAGAGGCAGCAGAGTTTTGGATGTCCTTGAGTTTACAGAATGTAGAGTGTAGCAGACCAACCAGGGGTGAGTAGGAATAGTTGAGTCGAGAGGTTAAAAAACACATGGCTGAGGGTTTGAGCAGCAGAAGACCTGAGACAGGGCCTGGTGGGGTTCATGTACAGCTATGGAAATAGATGATCATAGTCATGGGACAAATGTGAGGCTCCTCTTCACACCAAGGTTGTGAAAAGACTGGTACCAGGTAGAGGGATGGAGTTGGTAGCTAGGGAAAAGGAGACAAAAAACAATAGTTTCAGTTTTATGAAAATTTTTGCTCATTCAGTATTGGATCAGAAATCTGTCTTATTGGGCTGTGGGTACTAACTATCGATGACCTATGATCAGGGTAAATCACTGTTACCAATCCACTTCCTAGGGCTGAGTCTAAGGCCTTTCTAATTATCAGTGGTAAAGGAGAAAGGATTTAAGAGTCTTAACAAGAAGAGGCACTTGCCTTACATAACAATGTGTAGTTTATTGTCTGGTAGCAAAAGGTACAAATAACAATAGTTGATTAAAACCAGTTGGGGCCAGAAGTGACCTGTCTGATTCCATCAGGGACTCAGCACTGCACAATTCTTCATACAAAGAAGGTGTGACATCATCAGATTGGGTGGAGCTAATCCCCATCAATATTAGCTCTTCCAGATCCACCATCTGAGTGAGCGATGGTTGAGGAATCTGAAGAGATAGTTCTAAGATGGAGCTGGATGTTGTCAGTGTACATGTGAAAACTAACACAATAACAACCAAAAAAGAATCCCCCTCGTCCTCATGTACCACCCCACCAACCTCCGGATCCAACGCATCATCCTCCGACACTTCCGCCATCTGCAATCCGATCCCACCACCAAAGACATTTTTCCCTCCCCACCCTTATCTGCTTTCCGGAGGGACCACTCTCTCCGTGACTCCCTTGTCCGCTCCACCCTCCCCTCCAGCCCCACCACACCCGGCACTTTTCCCTGCAACCGCAGGAAGTGCTACACCTGCCCCCATACCTCCTCCCTCACCCCCATCCCAGGCCCCAAGAAGACTTTCCACATCAAGCGGATGTTCACCTGCACATCTGCTAATATGGTATACTGCATCCGCTGTACCCGGTGTGGCTTCCTCTACATCGGGGAAACCAAGCGGAGGCTTGGCGACCGCTTTGCAAAACACCTGTGCTCGGTTCGCAATAAACAACTGCACCTCCCAGTCGCGAACCATTTCAACTTCCCCTCCAATTCCTCAGACGACATGTCCATCCTGGGCCTCCTGCAGTGCCACAACGATGCCACCCAAAGGTTGCAGGAACAGCAACTCATATTCCGCTTGGGAACCCTGCAGCCCAATGGTATCAATGTGGATTTCACAAGCTTCAAAATCTCCCCTCCCCCTACCGCATCCCAAAACCAGCCCAGCTCGTCCCCGCCTCCCTAACCTGTTCTTCCTCCCACCTATCCCCTCCTCCCACCTCAAGCCGCATCCCCATTTCCTACCTACTAACCTCATCCTGTCCCCTTGACCTGTCCGTCCTCCCTGGACTGACCTATCTCCTCCCTACCTCCCCACCTACACTCACCTTTACTGGCTCCATCCCCGCCTCTTTGACCTGTCTGTTTCCTCTCCACCTATCTTCTCCCCCTCTATCCGCCTCCCCCTCTCTCCCTATTTATTTCAGAACCTCCTTCCCGTCCCCCATTTCTGATGAAGGGTCTAGGCCCGAAACGTCAGTCTTTCTGCTCCTATGATGCTGCTTGGCCTGCTGTGTTCGTCCAGCCCTGCACCTTGTTGTCTCGGATTCTCCAGCATCTGCAGTTCCTACTATCACTGTATTTCCAGATGATCTCAAGGTAGTGGCTGGGGGATGGAGATTAAACAGTAGGAGGGGCTCAGATAGATCCAGAGGTAACAGTGTGGGTGAATTTCTGACGACAATTGGACAGATGGTGGTGGGTTTCCCAATCCCTATTGGTATTTGAAACAAACACAGAGAATGCTGAAGAAACTCAGTAGGTCTGGCAGTATGTGCAAAAGGAGAAACTGAGTTAATGTTTCAAATCTAGCATTACTCTTCTTCAGAACTGTTGTTATTTCTCAGCCTCTGTCACTGTCCCTCATTTGCTGATTAGTGTGTCTCAGTCCCACGTCATATTCAGTTTCACATAGTTTCTTACACTGCTGTGAGTTTTTAAAATTATGTAATTAAATGCATCCATGCAATTTCATTCAGGAACCAGTCACAGTTTTAACTAGTGGAGATGAGTCAGTGGGGTGAGTAACTGAGAATTTAACCAAGGCAACCAGGGGAAGCAATCCCATTCAAATGTAGGAGCAAATTACCGCACATGCTGGAATCTGTACTGAAAACAACAAATGCTGGGGATCACAATAGGTCAGGCAGCATCCATGAGGAGATAGCAAGCTAACGTTATGAGCCTATGTGACTTTTCACAAGAGCAACGTTAGCTCTGATGAAGAGTCATCTAGACTGGAAACATTGCTGTCTCTCCATAGATGCTGCCTGACCTGCTGTGATCGCAGCATTTGTCCCTTTCAAATGTATCTGTGTTTGTGGATGAAGATTCCAGAGACTGGGATTTCAAATTCTACCACAGCAATTTGAGATCTTCAATTCAGTTCAGGAATTAGCCATTAAGAAGCCAGTGTCAGTATTGACAACTGTGAAACAACCATGCGGGTTGGGTCATTGAAGAGGTACAAGGCCAAATTAGAAAAAAATTTAGATCATCAGGGGACCTGACGGTTATGGGGGGGAGGTCAGACAGGAAAGTGGTACTGTTACCACAATCAGATCAGCCATGATCTTACTCAATGGTATAGTAAGATTTGAGGGGTTGAATGGCCTCCTCTTACTTCTAGTTTACATGTTCTTAGTTCTTTATTCGCTAATCCCGCCTAAAGAAGGAAATCTGCTGTTCCGACTTGGTCTGGCCTACATGTGAGCCCAGACCCACAGTGATGTATTTGACTTTTACCTGCCCTCTGAAATGGACAAGTCAGACACTCAGGTTGAGTCAGGACCTTTCAATGCTGGTTGGTCAACTTCAGGCTGTAGTGGGTTGGGAAATACATGCCGTTGACATCCACAACATGACAACGAATGAGTAAATAATCCATCAAGATGTTGATTCAAGTCTCAGCACAAACAAGTGTAGAATACACAAGCATTTAACTCTCTTGGTGGGAGGACAACTCGCTATAACATGATCACTCACACTGTAGCGGAATAGTTCACACTGCGACAGGGTCACTCACACTGTAGCGGAATAGTTCACACTGCGACAGGATCACTCACACTGTAGCGGAATAGTTCACACTGTGACAGGATCACTCACACCGTAACGGAATAGTTCACACTGCGACAGGATCACTCACACCGTAACGGAATAGTTCACACTGCGACAGGATCACTCACACTGCAACGGAATAGTTCACACTGCGACAGGATCACTCACACTGTAACGGAA
>NW_025969565.1:0-4298 GCF_021869965.1 Rhincodon typus | reverse complement strand
ACTGTAACGGAATAGTTCACACTGCGACAGGATCACTCAGACTGTAACAGAATAGTTCACACTGCGACAGGATCACTCAGACTATAACTCATGCTGTGACGGGATCACTCTCAATATGACAGGATCACTCTCACTGTAACAGAATAGTTCACACTGTGACAGGATTACTCTCACTGTAACAGAATAACTCACGCTGTGACAGGATCACTCTCATTAGAATAACTTATTCTGTGACAGGATCACTCACACTGTGACAGGATCCCTCTCACTGCAACAGGATCCCTCACACTGTGACAGAATCCCTCACAGTATGACAGGATAACTCTGACTGAGGCAGGATCACTCACAGTGATAGGATCCCTTACATTGCAACAGGATCCCTCATAGACGAGATAACTCTCACCCTAACATGAATGCTCACACTAGAACAACTTACTCTGTGACAGAGATAGTAGGAACTGCAGATGCTGGAGAATCTGAGATAACAAGATGTAGAGCTGGATGAACACAGCAGGCCAAGCAGCATCAGAGGAGCAGGAAAGCTGACGTTAATTTCTGAAGAAGGGTCTCGACCCGAAACGTCAGCTTTCCTGCTCCTCTGATGCTGCTTGGCCTGCTGTGTTCTTCCAGCTCTACACCTTGTTTACTCTGTGACAGGGTGTCTCTCTCTATGTCAGGATCACTCTCACTGTAACAGAATAACTCACTGTGACAGGATAGCATTCTTAAAGAATATAAAGATGGATAAATCTCCGGGACCTGATCTAATGTATCCCAGAATGTTGCGGGAAGTAAGGGAGAAAATTATGAGACGCCCTGCAGAAATATTTGCATCATCTATAACTACGGGTGAGGTGCCTGATGATTGGACGGTGGCTAACGTTCTACTTTTGTTTAAGAAAAGTTCTAAGGAGAAACCAGAGAATTATAGACCTGTGAGTCTGACTTTGGTTGTGGGTAAATTGTTGAGGTGGTTATAAAAGATAGGATTTATGGACATTTAGACAGGCAAAAAATTGATTAGGGATAATCAGCATGGTTTTGTGCAAGGAAAATCGTGTCTCACAAACATAATTGAGTTTTTTGAGGAAGTTACCAAAAAGGTTGATGATGGCAGAGCAATAGACAGTGTTTATTTGGATTTTAGTAAAGTCTTGGACAGGGTTCCAGATGGTAGACTAATTAGTATAGTTAAGTCATGTGGGATTCAGGGTGAGCTTGCCTATTGGATCCATTATTGGCTTAACGGCAGGAAACAGAGAGTCATGGTGGAGGGTTGCTTTTCAGACTGGATGCCTGTGACCAGCGGTGTTCCACAGGGATCAGTTCTGGGTTCTCTTTTATTGTCATTTATATAAATGATTTGAATGAGAATATAGAAGGCATGGTTAGTAAGTTTGTGGATGACACCAAAATTGATGGCATAGTAGACAGTGAAGAAGGTTTTCTAAGATTACAGAGGGATCTTGATCAAGTGGGTCAATGGGCTGAAAAATGGCAGCTGGAGTTCAATCTGGATGAATGCGAAGAATTGCATTTTGGTACAACAAACAAGGGTAGGGCATATACAATTAGTGGTAGGGCCTTGGGTAGTGTTGTAGAACAAAGGGACCTAGGGGTACAGATATATAATTCTTTAAAGTTTGCATCACACGTAGACAGGATGGTTAAAAAGGCATTTGGCACACTTGCCTTCATTGCTCAGTCCTTTGAGTGTAGGAGTTGGGACATTATATTGAAGTTGTACAGAACGTCGGTGAGGCCTATTCTGGAATACTGTTTCCAGGTCTGGTCACCCATTTATAGGAAGGATACTGTTAAGCTGGAGAGAGTTCAGAAGAGATTTACCAGGATGTTGCTGGGTATGGAAGGTTTGAGTTAGAAGGAAAGGCTGGATAGACTGGGACTTTTTTTACACTGGAGCGTAGGAGGTTGAGAGGTGACCTGATAGAAGTTTATAAAATAATGAGAGGTACAGATAGAGTTGATGCTAGGTGTCTTTTCCCTAAGATGAGGAATTTCAAGACTAAGGGGCACATTTTAAGGTGAGAGAAGAGGGATTTAAAAAAGACATACAGGCAAATTTTGTACACAGGGGATGGTTCGTGTATGGAAAGAACTTCCTGAGGAAGTGGTGGAAGTGGGTACAATTACAACATTTAAAAGACCTTTGGATGGATATATGAATAGGAAAGGTTTGGCGGGATAAGGGCCAGGAGCAGGCAGGTGGGACTAGTTTAGAATTATGTTTGGTGTGGACTGGTTGGACCGAAGTGTCGACAGGAATAGTGCCAGAAGACTGGAGACTAGCAAATGTTGTCCCCTTGTTCAAGAAGGGGAGTAGAGACAACCCTGGTAATTATAGACCAGTGAGCCTTACTTCGGTTGTGGGTAAAGTGTTGGAAAGGATTATAAGAGATAGGATTTATAATCATCGAGAAAGGAATAATTTGATTAGGGATAGTCAACACGGGTTTGTGAAGGGTAGGTCGTGCCTCTCAAACCTTATTGAGTTCTTCGAGAAGGTGACCAAACAGGTGGATGAGGGTAAAGCGGTTGATGTGGTGTATTTGGATTTCAGTAAAGCGTTTGATAAGGTTCCCCATGGTAGGCTATTGCAGAAAATACGGAGGCATGGGATTGAGGGTGATTTATCGGTTTGGATCAGAAATTGGCTAGCTGTAAGACGACAGAGGGTAGTGGTTGATGGGAAATGTTCATCCTGGAGTTCAGTTACTAGTGGTGTACCTCAAGGATCTGTTTTGGGGCCACTGCTGTTTGTCATTTTGATAAATGACCCGGATGAGGGCGTAGAAGGATGGGTTAGTAAATTTGCGGATGACACCAAAGTCGGTGGAGTTGTGGATAGTGTAGAAGGATGTTGCAGGTTACAGAGGGACATAGATAAGCTGCAGAGCTGGGCTGAGAGGTGGCAAATGGAGTTTAATGTGGAAAAGTGTGAGGTGATTCACTTCGGAAGGAGTAACAGGAATACAGAGTACTGGGCGAATGGTAAGATTCTTGGTAGTGTGGATGAGCAGAGAGATCTCGGTGTCCATGTGCATAGATCCCTGAAAGTTGCCACCCAGGTTGATAGGGTTGTTAAGGAGGCGTACGGTGTGTTAGGTTTTATTGGTAGCGGGGTTGAGTTTCGGAGCCGTGAGGTCGTGTAGCAGCTGTACAAAACTCTGGAGCGGCTGCACTTGGAGTATTGCGTACAGTTCTGGTCACCACATTACAGGAAGGATGTGGAAGCATTGGAAAGGGTGTAGAGAAGATTTACCAGGATGTTGCCTGGTATGGAGGGAAGGTCTTATGAGGAAAAGCTGAGGGACTTGAGACTGTTTTCGTTAGAGAGAAGAAGGTTAAGAGGTGACTTAATAGAGACATACAAGATGATCAGAGGATGAGATAGGGTGGACAGTGGGAGCCTTTTTCCTCGGATGGTGATGGCGAGCACGAGGGGACATAGCTTTAAATTGAAGGGTGATACATATAGGACAGATGTCAGAAGTAGGTTCTTTACTCAGAGAGTAGTAAGGGCGTGGAATGCCCTGCCTGCAAAAGTAGTAGACTCGCCAACTTTAAGGGCATTTAAATGGTCATTGGATAAACATATGGATGATAATGGAATAGTGTAGGTGAGATGGGCTTCAGATTGGTTTCACAGGTCGGCGCAACATCGAGGGCCGAAGGGCCTGTACTGCACTGTAATGTTCTATGTTCTATGTTCTATGTCTGTTTCTGTGCTGTATGACTCTAATACATTTAATCTAATACACTCACACTGTGATAGGATAATTCAAACAGATGGATAGCCAGTTTGAGCAATGTCCTGTTGGTGCTGACGAAGTTGAAAGGCTCTGGGGTTTGCTTTAAGTCTCATTGGTATCACCCACAAACTGACTGTAAAGCAGAAGAGAACAGACATTAATTGTACAACTCACATCACATGACCTGACTGAACCTGCTCAACAAATTCAGATCAGAGGAATTACAATTGAAACGGGAAGGAATTCAATGCATTTGTGTTAACTGTTTGATGAAATCAATTACTGGAAGGCTCTTTAAAGAATAGGACCTGATAGTCAATGAAGTAAGGAGGGTGTTAGTAACAGAACACCAGCAGTTTTGAACTATCCACATTATTCCAAACATTGCAGGCTGTTATTACACTGATTCAATCAGCTCCGTGCAGTGCCATTCCTCTGACAGTGCGGCACTCCCTCAGTACTGACCCTCTGACAGTGCGGTACTCCCTCAGCACTGACCCTCTGACAGTGCGGCACTCCCTCAGT
>NW_025969564.1:8957-14595 GCF_021869965.1 Rhincodon typus | reverse complement strand
TCAATCCCGTCTAGTCTAATAGACTGTATCTCAGTATTCTCCTCGACTACATTGTCTTTTTCCTGCGTGAATACTGACGAAAAATATTCATTTAGCACCTCTCCTATCTCTTCGGACTCCACGCACAACTTCCCACTACTGTCCTTGACCGGCCCCAATCTTACTCTAGTCATTCTTTTATTCCTGACATACCTATAGAAAGCTTTAGGGTTTTCCTTGATCCTACCTGCTAAAGACTTCTCATGTCCCCTCCTGGCTCTTCTTAGCTCTCTCTTTAGGTCCTTCCTGGCTAACTTGTAACTCTCAAGCGCCCTCACTGAGCCTTCACGCCTCATCTCAACATAAGCCTCCTTCTTCCTCTTGACAAGAAATTCAATTTCTTTAGTAAACCACGGTTCCCTCGCTCGACCACTTCCTCCCTGCCTAACAGGTACATACTTCT
This sequence comes from Rhincodon typus, assembly GCF_021869965.1. Lineage (NCBI taxonomy): Eukaryota > Metazoa > Chordata > Chondrichthyes > Orectolobiformes > Rhincodontidae > Rhincodon > Rhincodon typus. The sequence continues at coordinate 14,153 of NW_025969564.1, read as the reverse complement.
CAAGGACACGCAGTAGCTGTTCCTTGAACAAGCTCCACATTTCAATTGTGCCCAGCCCCTGCAGTTTCCTTCTCCATCCTATGCATCCTAAATCTTGCCTCATCGCCTCATAGTTGCCTTTCCCCCAGCTATAACTCTTGCCCTGCTTTATATACCGATCCCTTTCCATCGCTAAAGTAAACGTAACCGAATTGTGGTCACTATCACCAAAGTGCTCTCCTACCTCCAAATCTAACACCTGGCCTGGTTCATTACCCAGTACCAAATCCAATATGGCCTCGCCTCTTGTTGGCCTATCTACATACTGTGTCAGGAAACCCTCCTGCACACATTGGACAAAAACTGACCCATCTGAAGTACTCGAACTATAGCGTTTCCAGTCAATATTTGGAAAGTGGAAAGTGTCTCTTAGAGTTATAGAATCACAAAGTCATACAACACAGAAGCAGACCCATTAGTCCAACTCGTCCATGCTGACCATGTTTCCCAAACTAAACTAGTCCCATTTGCCCCTGCTTGGCCATATCCCTCTATACCTTTTCTATTCATGCGCCTGTCCAAGTGTCTTTTAAATGTTGTAACTGTACCTGCATCGACCATTTCCTTTGGCAGTTCATTCCACATACAAACCACCCTCTGTATGAAAAGGCTGCCCCTCAGATCCCCTTTAAATCTTTCTTTTCTCACCTTAAAACTATGCCCTCTAGTTTGGAACTCCCCTAACCAAGGAAAAAAACCTTTTCTATTCACCTTATCTATGCTCCTCATGTTTTTATAAACCTCTGTAAGGTCATCCCTCAACCTCTATGCTCTAGGGGAAAAAAAATCCCAGCTTATTCAGTCTCTCCTTATAACACAAACCCTCCAGTCCCAGTAACATCCTTGTAAATCTTTTCTCCACAGTTTCCAATTTAATAACATCCTTCCTATAGCAAGGCAACCAGAATTGTTCATTGTACTCCAAACGTGTACACCTACGTCCTGTACAACCACAACATGATGTCCAAATATCTATACTCAATGGTCTGACCAATCAAGGCAAGCGTGCCAAATGCCTTCTTCACCACCCTGTTTACCCATGGTACAACTTTCAAATAACTATGTACCTGAACCCTTCGTCTCTTTGTTTGTCAACGCTACCCAGGGCCCTACCATTAACAATATAAGTCCTGCCCTTGTTTGTTTTACGAAAATACAATACCTTGCAGTTATCCAAATTAAACATCATCTGCCACTCCTCAGCTCAATTGATCAAGATCCATTTGCAATCATAGTTAACCTTCTTTACTGTCAACTATACTACCAATTTTGGTGTCATCCCCAAATTTACTAACCATGTTTCCCATAGTCTCATCCCAATCATTTATAAAAATGACAAACAACAGAGGGCCCAACACCGATCCCTGCTGAATACTGTTCATCACAGGTTTTCAGTCGGATAAACAACCTTCCATGACCACCCTGTGACTCCTACCATCAAGCCAATTTGCATGTTCTCCCTGGATCCCATGTGATCTTACTACTAACCAGTTTACCATGCGGAACCTTGTTGAAGGTTTTGCTAAAGTCCATGTAGACAATGTCTACTGCTCTGCTCTCATCTATCTTCTTGGTCACATCCTCACAAAACTCAATTACATTTGTGAGACATGATTTTCTATGCAAAAAGCCATGCTGACTATCCCTAATCAGTCCTTGCCTCTACAAAAGGATGTGAGTCCCGTCTCTCAGAATCCCCTCAAACAACTTACCCACCACAGACATTGAACTTACCGGTCCATAGTTTCCACACTTCTCCTTGCAGCCTTTCTTAAATAAATGCAGAACATTAGCCACCCTCCAGTCTTCCTGGCTGTAGATGATACAAATATCTCTGCTACTGGCCCTGCAATTTCTTCCCTAGCTTCCCACAAGCCTGTGGTACACTTGATCAGGTCCCAGAGATTTATCTACATTTATACTTTTTAAGAAATCCAGCACCTCCTTTTCAGTAGAGTGGACTGTTTTCAAGACATCAATATTTATTTCCTGAGTTCCCTAGCTTCCATGCCTTTCTCCACAGTAAATGCTGACGTTAAATATTCGTTTAGTATCTCTCTATCTCCAGTGGTTTCACATATAGTTGACCTTGTTTATCTTTAAAGGGTTTTATTCTCTCCCTAGTTACTCTTTTATCCTTAATGTACTTGTAGAATCAGTTTGGATTATCTTTAACCTTATCTGCCAAGGCTATCTCATATCCCATTCCTGCCCTCCTGATATCTCTTTTAAGAATACCTTTACTCCTCTTATGCACTTCAAGAGATTCACTCGATCCCAGCTGTCTATACCTGACATATGTCCCCTTCTTTTTCTTGATCAGAGCCTCAATATCTCTCACCATCCGTTGTTCCCTACTCCTATCAGCCTTGCCCTTCTCTCTAACAGGAAGATACTATCTCTGAACTCTCGTTATCTCACTTTTGAAAGTCTCCCACATGCCAGTTGACCCTGTACCTGTGAACAGCCTTCAGTAGCAGTTACTGGAAGCTTGAAGTCAAACGTAAAAGCTCTTATTGCTCTATCTGTTATAACTAGAGGCTGGGGTTCTCTTCCTGCTGCTAGAATTGCATGCGAGACAATCTATTTTACTGAAGTTGCCTTTGCAAAGGGTATGTTTATGAGATGTTACTATATTGGAACAGTTAATTTGTGGTAGTTAATTATATATATATTATTTTGTTCAGTATTTTGACAGAGTTGCAGTTAAGCCAATACTTTTCTTTTCTTTGTTTTGTCTGTATTTTAAATGTAACGTAAAAATAAAGGGTGTTTTATTTAAAGTTGAGTACTTTGACCAATCAAATTTCATCTGGAACCCAACGCGTTACTCTTACTTTTAATAATAGAAAAAGTTAGGGCCTAGGCTATCTTTTTAATATATTTTGAGGCTGTTTGGTCTGGCCAGTAACAAGCTGGGCGCTCTTGTCAGGATTAAAATCTCTAATTCCAAATTGGGTTTAGGATTATGGACTCACAGGCAGTGAGTGGTGAGGGTTTGTGCTCTCTTTTTAGGTATTGAATTCAGTTGGATTTTAAAGGGAGGAAGAAAAAGTTTTTGAACTTCAGAGGTTGGAACTGAAAACTCAAAGTTGAATTAAAGTGGCAGAGGTAGAGGTAGTTAGTCGGAGTAATGATAAAGACTGTGATGGAGAGCAATCCCATCATAGACAAAGGTCTGGTGGAGATCTGTTTAAATATGTCCAAGCATTGTCTAAGTTTGACGAGAAGGATGTAGAAGCCCTTTTCATTTCATGTGAGAAAGTGGCTAAACAAATGAAATGGCCAGTGACGATGTAGATAGGTATTATTGACCCAAACAAAGTTGATATTTAGTCCTAGTGAGGCATTCGCATCACTATGAGAGGAGTTATCTGGGGACTATGATGATGTGAAAACATCTTAAGTGCATATGAACTAGTACCAGAAGCCAATAGACAATGTCTTAGGAATCTGAAAAGGGAACCTAGTCAAACATACATAGAACTTGAAAAGATTGAGCAAAGTAATTTTGATCGGTGGATAAGGGCACTGAAAATATAAACATATGACACATTATTTTGGAGGAATTCATAAATTCACTTTCTTAAGTAATAAGAACTCATGGGGAAGAGCAGAAAGTTAAGATTGCAAGATTAGCAATGGAAATGGCAGATGAATATCAATTGGTTCAGATATTAATGTTTGGCTTCTGACATCAATTTCAATCTGCGAAGGACAGAAATCGTGGAAAAGAGAAGTCTTCAGGTAGTAAGGAAAAAGGAGATCTCATTGAAAGTAGCAAAGATAGTTCACCACAGGGTAAAAAGAAAACCCATGAAAGGGAAAGAAATGTGAAAAAAAAGCTTAGGTGTTAAAGTAGGCCACATGAAGTTGCAGTGTTGGTGGTTTAAAAAAGCACTGGGAAGACAGATGTGGGAAAACAGGATAAGACAGTGAGTTTTGTTGAAGTGGTAAAGCACAGTGGAAGCAAAAAAGTTGCATCAGAATGTACGACCTGGTCAGGAGCTGGTTGTGAAGGAAGTGATAGATCTCTTTAAAGAATTTACTTGCGTGGATAAAGTTTATTTATGTATGCCAAGAGGAACAGGTAAAGAAATTCAGATTTTGAGAGATATGGGAGCAAATCAATCTTTGATGAGGAGATGAGGACATACATAATTCAGAAGGAGAATTACCAGAAAAGATGGTAATATGTGGAATTCATGGTGAGAAGAGCAGTGTTTCATTATACAAAGTGAGGTTGGAGAGTCTGGTGAAATGTGGTGAAGTGGTGGTAGGAGTAATAGAGAAATTCTTGGTTCTGCAAATACAGTTTATCCTTGGTAATGATATAGTCAGATCACAGGTGGAATTGATGCCTACTGTGGTTGAAAAGCATAATGGAAAATCAAGCAACTGAGGTGTTATAGGAAGTCTATCTTGGGATTTTTCCTTACCATATTGTAACAAGGTCACAAAGCCACAGGTGGGAACTAGAGGAGAAATCAAGAGTAAAGATAAGTAAATTATCAATGGCTATTGTTATGGACCAGACCAGATCCCCTCAAAATATTTTAAGAAGGTAGTAGCCTACACCCTAACTTTTTCTTATTTTAAAGGTAAATATGAAGTGTATGTTCCAGTTGTGATGCGACTGGTCAAACTACTCGACAATTTATTTAAACATTATAGTTAAAATACAAACAAAAGAAAGAGGAATTTAGAGTAACTTGGAAAATATTGGAAAACTTAACCAAATGATAGATACAGTACCTATTACTAATTAACTGCTCCAAACAATAAAGCCCATAAAGACACTCCTTGGAAAAAAGGCAAATGCAGACACAGATTCTTATATGCAATTCTCCAATCCAGGAGGAAACAATATCGAAATATTTCGGAGAAAGAAGCAGCTAGGAGTCATTTACTGGAGCTTCCCACTCTTCTGGGACACCAAACAGCTACTGACTGCTACAGCTTTAAAAAAAAACTAGAAAGCCTGGTCTGTGAGATCTGGCCTCCCCTTCCATTGTTACAACTGTTTTTAAAAAATTCTAAAGGCCTATAAATTATTTACTTAAGAGATAGTAGGAACTGTTGATGCTGGAGAATCTGAGATAACAAGGTATAGAGCTGGATGAACACAGCAGGCCAAGCAGCATCAGAGGAGCAGGA
>NW_025969564.1:0-8457 GCF_021869965.1 Rhincodon typus | reverse complement strand
ACTCAGAGAGTAGTAAGGGCGTGGAATGCCCTGCCTGCAAAAATAGTAGACTCGCCCACTTTAAGGGCATTTAAATGGTCATTGGATAAACATATGGATGATAATGGAATAGTTTAGGTTAGATGGGCTTCAGATAGGTTTCACAGGTCGGCGCAACATCGAGGGCCGAAGGGCCTGTACTGCGCTGTAATGTTCTATGTTCTATGTTCTATAACCCGTTACCACCAAGTGTTTATCGCCAAAAATACACTAAATCTACACTAAATCTAAAAATGACAAGCAGCAGTGGACCCAACACCGATCCCTGCAGAATACTGTTCATCACAGGTTTTCAGTTTCAGTGATAGAGTCATAGCTGTGTGAGGCACAGAAAAAGGTCTTTCTTCCCATTGAGCCTGTGCCAGTGTAAAATGAGCACCTAACTAATCCAAATGCATTTTCCAGCACTAGGGCCACAGTGTTGTATGCCGTGGCATCACAGTTACACATTTAAATACATCTTAAATGATATGAGAGTTTCTCCTTCTATCACTCTCGTAGGCAGAGTTCCAGATTCTCACCACCCTCAAGTAAAAGGATTGTCTTCTCATTCCTTTTAAACTCCCTGCTTCTTACCTTAAATCAATACTCCCTTGTCATTGATCCCTCCAGCAAGAGGAAATGTTCCTTCCTGTCTACCTTATCTATGCCCCTCATAACTTTTTACATCTCAGTCATGTCCCCTCCCCCCCAATCAGCCTTCTCTGTTCTATGGGTAACAACCCTGGTCTACCCAATCTCTTTCCATAGTTAAAACTCTCCAGCCCAGGTAAATTTCCTCTGTATCTTCTTTTATGCTTTAAACAAGTACGAAGTTAGTTTATTTCATAAAAACGCTTGCAAGTTATTTAAGTAAACGTGACAGTATCATTAGCTAAAAAGTACACAATTAAAAGTAGGTAGAAACAAAAGATCCTTAAAGATCTGAAAGCAAGTTTCTTTTCTAAGATTGTTGCAGACCTATTGCTTGTTTGAAGATTCTTTCTGAGATGAAGGTGTTGGAAACTTGAAGTCAGAATTTAGCAGCTGTGATTACTTATGCAGTTGTTTGGTTGGAGATTGCTAGGAAAAAATATGGTCCCTTTGTTTTGTTTTTACCACTCTGGAGCTTGTGGCTCTTGATGATTCTGGGTCTGCTCTTGATGGAGTTTAGAGGATGAGAGGGGATATCATTGAAACTTACAGAATACTGAAAGGACATTTCCACCAGGAAGAGAGACTAGGACCTAAAAACACAGCCTCAGAATGAAGGGACAACTTTTAGATCTGAAGTGAGGAGGAATTTCTTCACCAGAGGTTGACAAATCAATGGAACTCATTGCAGGAGAAAGCTGTGGAATCCAAGTTATAAACTCATAGGTGGGAGATAGCAAGAACTGCAGATGCTGGAGTCAGAAATAACATAGTGTGGTGCTGGAGGAACACAGCAGGCCAGACAGCATCAGAGGTGCAGAAAAGTTGACATTTTAGTTCCCAAGAAGGGTCCTCCCCTGAAACATCGACTTTCCTGCTCTTCTGATGATGCCTGGCCTGCTGTGCTCCTCCAGTTCTATACTGTGTTGTTATAAACCCATAGAATTCCTACAGTGTAGAAAGAGGCAATTCAGCCCATCGGGTCTGCACTAATCATTCAAAGAGCATCCAGACCCACTCCCCTCCCTAGCCCCCTAACCTGCATTTACTATTGGCTAATCCACGTAGCCTACACATTCCTGGTCACTATGGACAATTTTATCATGGCCAACCCACCTAATCTGCACATCTTTGAGACTGTTGGACAAAACCAGAGCACCCAACAGAAACCCACTCAGGCAGTCACCCAAGCCTGGAATCAAACCTGGATCCCTGACACTATGAGGCAACAGGGCTAACACTGAGCCACCATGCCACACATTGTCATTGAGTGGATTTACAAGAGAAGATGTGTTCTTGATTAGTAAGGGGATCAAAGGTTACAGGGAGAAGGCTGGAGAATGGGGTTGAGAAACATGTAAATCGTGATCGACTGGCAGAGCAGACTTAATTGGCCAAAAGGTCTAATTCTGCTCCTATATCTTATGATCTGATGGCCTGGAATCCTTCCTTCTGTCACCTTGTTGAGAAGCAGTCACTCCTTTAAATATCTTTTCCATTGTCTTTACACACAATGTTCTCACAGCCAAACTATTGTATAAATGAAAATTTGAAATGGCTGTTATCCCAAAACTATTGAAACATGCTTTCATATTAGGTATTGGGTCAGCCTCATTCTCAGGTACAGATTCATCCATCATCTTTTATTCAAAGTAGTTCACTTTTTAAAAATGATCTCTGTCGTTAGCTTAGATGGCTGTCATTCTATCAAGTTGTTGGTGAGATAGGAAGAACTATTCACACCTTCAGCAGGGCTATTGTCAAGGAATTTCTGTTTATCCTTTGAAATGTTCATTCAATTTCAAAAGCTCTCTTCAGGTGTCTTTTTGCATGAATAATACTCTAGTCCCAAAGCAGCTGAATCAACAAGAGTAGTCACCTTACTTCTGGGATAACAAGGTGTAGAGCTGGATGAACACAGCAGGCCAAGCAGCATCATAGGAGCAGGAAGGCTGATGTTTCGGGCCTAGACCCTTCTTCAGAAAATTATCAGAATGTTATCTCAGATTTTCCAGCATCTGCAGTTCCTACTATCCCTCTACCACCTTACTTCTGGGATCCATTTTGCAACATTCTGGATGTTCTTCTAAAAGAATAGTTTAATACATCGAATAATGTTATAATATATAAAACATAATTACACTACAAAAAGAACTCTATAAAATTGATAGATAAGTGACAAATACGAGGAGGAACAACTTTGCAGTGTTGAAGCTGGATTTAGGCTGTACAAATTTAATTTTAACCTCCACGTCTTTTGTAATGAACAGGATGCCCAGTCTCTAAGGCTGAATGGGTGGTGTGGTAGTGTTCACAACACAGTTTAGAAATATTGCCAGTTTTTACAGGCTAAACCAATGGAGGAAGTGGCTGTATCATGATGAAATGTATTTTGAAGCTTTGTTTTTATGTTTTAAACTATAATCCAGTTACACAGGAAACAGAAGATATTTTTCAAAGAGAGATGATTAAAAGTTAATAAACCTGCATGAGCTCACCATCTTGATACAATTTACAGGAGAAATACATTAAAATGGCTTAGAAGAATGTTGGAAAATCATATAGGGACATAGTGAACATATCGGTAAGATCAAACAGAAAAATTGCAAGTGCACGCCAGGATCTTTTTTAATATGTTATAAGCCAACTTATAAAGACAGCTCACAGAGGAGTTTTATTCAATTTTCATGACCCTCTATCACTTTTATGTTTTATTCCAGAGTCTTTGATGAATTCCCACTGAAGTTTTTTTTGAATTTATTCTAACAGTACAATATAATTTGTTCTACATGAAGAACTAAGGACATTTCTGAAAAATATAATGGACATCTGTCTCTTAGCCACGTAGTTGTCTACTGTGACCCCTTGGGGATCACATACTGGAGAACATTTCTGCTTTATTGCCCTGAGAAAATCCTTGGCTCTGAAACTCAGCAAAGAAAGAATGGGGCAGAGAGTACTTGCATCAGTATAAATGCATTGCACTGTGCTGTTAGTCTAGAACTGCCAATTGTAAAAATACAACTGCATATGAAGCTGAAGGTACATTTCTAGTCCTCCCCATAGCCTTAATTTTCCCTTTCGTCGATCCATTGTACACCCAGAGCCGTTCTGAAGAAGGGTGACTCGATCCAAAATGTTAACTCTGCTTTCTCTCCACAGATGCTGCCAGGCTTGTTGAGTTTTTCCAGCAATCTCTATTTCTGTATGCTAAAACAGCATTTAGCCTGAAGTTTGGATTTAGCATGGAAGGACTCTGCAACATACTGATAACTGGTTGTTACAGTTAGGTGACATTTTTCTTTTTTCATGCAGCGTTATGTTTGGACCTCACTACATTCAGAAAGCAAGAGTAGAGAAAAGGCTAAGAGGTAAATCAACCCATTAAAATGGGGGATGTTTTGGTATAGCGGTAATTTCACTGCATTAGTAATCTAGAATCCCAGGCTAATGTTTTGGGGATGTTGGTTTGAATACCATCACGACAGATGGTGAATTTCAAATTCAATATAAAAATATCTAGAACTAAAAACCGGCCAAATAATAACCATATAACCACCATTTAATTTTATAGAAACATCTGGTTCATTAACGTCCTTTAGAGAAGGTGCCATCCTTACCTGAACTACATGTGACCCCATATCCATGCCAATGTGGTTGACTCTTAACTGCCCTCTGAAATGGCCTAGCAAGCCATTCAGTTCAAGGGCTATTAGAGTCAAAGAGTCATATGGCATGGAAACAGACCCTTCAGTTCCTAAACTAAACTAAACTAGTCCCACCTGCCTGCACTTGGCCATATCCCTCCAAACCTTCTTACTCATGAAATTATCCAAATGTCTTTTAAACATTGTAACTGTACCTGCATCCACCACTTTCTCTGGCAGTTCATTCCACACACGAACCATTCTCTGTGTAAAACAGTTGTTCCTCATCTCCTTCTTATATCTTTCTCCTCTCACCTTAAAAATATACCTCCTAGTTTTGAACACCCACATCCTATGGAAAAGACCCTTGTCATTCACCTTATCAATGCCCCTCAAGATTTTATCAACATTAATGAGGTCCCACCTCAACTTCCTAAGCTACAGTGGAAAAATGTCCCAGCCTTTCCAGTCTATTTTTATATCTCAAATCCTCCAAGTCCCAGCAATATCCAGTAAATCTTTTCTGAACCCTCTCCAGTTTAATAATATCCTTCCTATAACAGGGCAACCAGAACTGCATGCAATACTAAAGAGAAGGCCTCACCAACGTCCTGTACAACTTCAACGTGACATCCCAAATCCTATACTCAAAATCTGAGCAAAGAAGGTAAACATGCTAAATGCTTTCTTAATTGCCCTGTCTACCCCATGATGTAAATTTCAAAGAATTAGGTACCTGAATTCATTGGTCTCTCTACAACACTATCCATGGTCCTACCAATAATTGTATAAGTGTTGTCCTTGTTTGTATTACCAAAATGCAATAGCTCACATCTATCCAAATTAAACTCCATCTGCCACTCCTCAGCCCATTGACCCAATGATCAAAATCTCTTTGGAATCTTAGATAACCTCCTTCATTGCCCACTATACCACCAACTTTGGTGTCATCCGCAAACTTACTAACCATGCCTCCTATCTTGTCATCCAAATCATTTATATAAATGACAAACTAAAGTGAACCTGATACCGTTCCCAGTGGAAAACTATAGTTCATAGGCCTCCAGTCCGAAAAACAACACTCCATCATCACGCACTGTCTCCTACCATAAAGCCAATATTTAATCCAATGGGCAAGCTCACCCTGAATCCCATGTGATCTAACACTACTAATTAGTCTACCATGTGGAACCTTGTCAAAGGCTTTACTAAAGTCCAAGTAAACAATGTCTACCGCTCTGCCTTCATCAATCTTTTGATTACTTCATTCTGTGCTTGGTTCACTCGCTGAGCTGGTTCATTAGTTCACAGACGTTTCATTACCCTGCTGGATAACCCTGCTGGGCAGCCTCTGATGAAGCGCTGTTGTGTTTTCCCGCCTGGTATTTAAACTCTGGGGTCCCTTGGATTTGATTACCTCATTTCCGGTTTTCCTTCACAGTGGTGTATATATTGGGTCTAGTTCTATGTGTTTGTTGATGGCCTTCTTGTTGGAGAACCAGTCCTCCAGGAATTCCCATGCATGTCTCTGTTTGGCCTGTCCTAGGATCATGGTGTTGTCCCAATCAAACTGGTGGTTCTCCTTATCCATGTGAATGGAGATGAGTGAGTATTGGTCATGTCTTTTGTTGCTAGTTGGTGTTCATGTACACTTGTGGCCAATTTTCTTCTTGTCTGTCCAATGTAATGTTTGTCGCAGTCCTTGCATGGAATTTTGTATATTATGTTGGTTCTGTCTATAGTGGGTAGGAGTTTGGTTTGAGTTAGCAGTTGGCATAGGGTTGATGTGGGTTTGTGAGCTACTCTGATGCCCAATGGTTGTAGGAGTCTTGTGGTCAGTTTGGATATGTTCTTGATGTATGGTAGTGTGATGAGTATGTTAGGGCGTGCAGTGTCTTCCTGTCATTGTTCATGTGATAGGCATCATCGGATCCAGTTGTTCTGGTATCCGTTGTCCTTAAATACTCGGTGGAGGTACTATTCTTCTTTTTGGCATAGTTCTGGGTTGCTACAGTGTGTTGTCACTCGTTTAAATAGTGTTTTCATGCAGTTTCATTTGTGGGTGTTGGGGTGGTTACTGTTGAAATTCAGGACTTGGTCAGTGTGTGTAGCTTTTCTGTGTACCTTCATCAGGAATTCCCTGTTGGCCCTGCATTCTACCATGATGTCCAGGAATGGGAGCTGTTCGTTCTTCTCCTCTTCCCTGGTGAATTTGATGCCGGAGAGAGCGTTTATTAGTTAGTGTGTCTCCTCTAGTTTGGTCCATTTGATGATGACAAAAGTGTCATCCATGTATCACATCCATAGTTTGGGTTGGATTTGTGGAAGGGCCATGCTTTCGAGTCTCTGCATCACCACTTCTGCTATTAGTCCGGAGATAGGTGACTCCATGGGTGTCCTGTTGATCTGTTCGTAGATTTGGCCATTAAAGGTAAAGTGGATCTTGAGGCATAGGTCCAGTGGTTTCAGCACATTGTCTGTGGAGATGGTGTCACTTGGAAATGAAGTAATCAAATCCCAGGGACCCCAGAGTTTAAATACCAGGCAGGAAAACACAACAGCGTTTCATCGAAGGCTACACTGATGATGTTACCCAGCAGAGTAATGAAACGTCTGCGAACTAACAAACCAGCTCAGCGAGCGAACCAACCGCAGCATCCACAACCCGAGCTACAAATCTACTTAAGAACCTTAGTGATTACTTCATTAAAAAAACAATCAAGTTTGTGAGACACAATTTTCCTCTCACAAAGCCATGCCAACAATCCCAAATCAATCCTTGCCTCTCCAAATACATGTAAATCTTATCTTTGACAACTTACCCACCACCAATGTCAGACCCACGGGTCTTTAGTTTCCAGGCTTCTCCTCACAGCCTTTCTTAAACAATGGCACAATTTTAGCCACCCTCCAGGGACTGGCAATACACAGTGACACTCACATTTGGTGAACAAATAAAAAATTCTAGTCACCCTGCTATTGGAAAGACGTTATTAAACTGGAAAGGGCACAAAAAAGATTTGCAAGAATGTTACCGAGACAGGAGAGTTTGAGTTATAAGGAGAGACTGGATAGGCTAAGTCCTTTCTTCCCTGGAGCATAGGAGGCTGAGGGGTGACCTTATAAAGCTCAATAAAATCATGAGGGGTATACATAAGCCAAGGTCTTTTTTTACCCCAGGGTAGGGGAGTCCACAACCAAAGAGTACAGGTTTAAAATGAGAAGGGAAAGGCTTAAATGAGACCTGAGAGACAACCTTTCCACACAGAAGGTGGTGCATAAATGGAATGAAATATGAAAGGAAGTGTTAGAGGTGAGTACAATTACAGTTAAAAGACTTTTGGATATCTATGCGGAGAGGTAAGTTTTAAAGGGATATGGGCCAAACACAGGCAAATAGAACTAGTTTAGTTTAGGAAACCTGGTCAGCAAGGACAAGTTGAGCAGAAGGGTCTATTTTTGTGCTGTGTGACTCTATGAGTTTAAGTGTAAATCCCCAATCCTAATAACTTTCATGAACCCAAATTGTTGATCCTATCAGAAATTAAGTTTTACCCATTAATGAATAGAAAGTTAAATACTCCTAAAGGTCAAACAGGACAAATGAACAAAGAAAATGAGCAAATTTTTCAAACTGAAGGGTGCCTTTATAGAGGTTTATAAAATCATGAGGGGCCTAAAAGGGGTAAATAGACAAGGTCATTTCCCTGGGCTGGGGGAGTCAAAAACTAGGGGACATAGGTTTAAGGTGAGAGGGGAAAGATTTAAAAGAGACCTATGGGGCAACTTTATCACGGAAAGTGCGGTGCATTATGGAATGAGCTGGCTGAGGAAGTGGTGGAGGCTGGTACAATTACAACATTTAAAAGACATTTGGATGGGTATATGAATAGGAAAGATTTAGAAGGATATGGGCCAAATGCTGGCAAATGAAACTAGATTTATCTAAGATATCTGGTCAGCATAGATGAGTTGATCTAGAGGGTTTGTTTAGCATCTTTACTTGCCGGAGGTAAGTAACCAGAGATAGTAGGAACTGCAGATGCTAGAGAATCCGAGACAACAAGGTGCAGGGCTGGATGAACACAGCAGGCCAAGCAGCATCATAGGAGCAGAAAGGCTGACGTTTTGGGCCTAG
>NW_025969563.1:0-14595 GCF_021869965.1 Rhincodon typus | reverse complement strand
TCTTTGTAAAGCTGTGATCTCTGCAGATGCTTCTCTCTTTTTTGCCACCACATGCACACTCTTAACTCTTTCTCTATCACACCTGTCTGCCTTAATTGTGTTATATCTGAGATTAAAAGGTTTTGGATCACAGTTCTGAGGAAGGGTCACTGGACCTGAAACATTAATTCCATCTTTTTCTTCACAGATGCTGCCAGACCTGCTGAGCTTTTTCCAGCAACTTTGTTTTTGTTCCTGATTTACAGCATCTTTCGGTTTTTATTGGATCACAGCTTATGTGTTAACCAAGTTTGAAGCTTGCTTCCAGAAATGTGTTTAGTTTACAATGGCTTGATTATTTTGAGTTTGCCTCAGAAGCTTACTGCAGTTTCTTTTAATTTAGATGACAATACAAAAGAAAAGCAATTGACCATTTTGATAATTGAACCAACACATTTACACGAATGGTGTGACTGGTAGGGGAGTGAGGATGGGTTAACAGCACATTGCCCCTGTACAATTGTAACAACATAGAATTAAACTTTGATCCAACCGACTGAATACATAATGTTCAACCTCATTTCTCATTCAGTAACTGATTGTGGTCAAGTACAGAACTTACTGATTACATCAAACTGAAACTCTCCAGTGGTCAGATGTTATCAATGTGAACTTTACCCAGTTTAATCTGAAACTAACACTGTAGTTAAATTTATTATCTCCGGTTGAAGATCTTTTGTTAGGCACATGTTGTTGGAAACAACTTTTAAAACTGACTTAATTAACCTTTGCAGCTTATCAGAGAGTTTTTGCAAAGTTGTTCCCTGTCTACAAACATTTAAAACAGTGCTCTCTGTGTAAAGGATTTTTTTAAAAAAACAAAATAGAATGAGTAGAATTAAAAGGAAGGTGAGATTAATTATCTAACAGAGGTGACTAGAATTATGCAATAGTTACCAGTAAAGATGGGTCCAATGTCCAATGTTCAGACAGTGACTCCGGTTATAAATGCAACTTGGTGTGGCTGAGACAGGTGTGGCTGGATCTGTGACAATCAGCCAGAATGAGAAACTGTATTAAAATCTCAATCTTTCCATGTGATAATTTGTTGGATGTGAATCTACCTTTACTTCAGTATCCCTTTTTGTCATTACTTTGACCATGATGGAGATGTTCATGGAATTTATTTGAATTAAAGAATCAAGGCCCCTTTGATCTCATTTGTTAGAAAGACAGAATAAACTCGCAATAACAACCCTGGACATTCCAACACCCTTTATTTAATTTAAGATGTTGTTATGAAGACTTCATATTAAAAATTTTGGGAGTTTGAGCTTTGAAGGATTTTGGGAAAAAAAACAATTTATTTCAGATTCTCGGGTGCTTTCTGGCTTTCGTTTTCAAAATGAGTTGCTGAAAAGTCACTTTGGACATCGGAACTTATTTGTATTAAGGTATTTCTTGCAAGCTATAATGTTTCAACTAATTGCTGGCCTCATTTGCAGGAGAACACATGGGTAGGATTTATAGTTGTCCAATTTGAACAGTGTCTTCATGCAGTTGAAGATAGTTTGGTTTTCCATTGGAGAAAAACCTGCTGAGAAAAGGAGGCAGAGGTCAGCTCGCTGCCTTTCGGAAACACCCTTCTCATGTGACCAGTATGGAGTCTGTAGAGTGCCTGGAAGACTTCTGAATGCTGTGATTCCTGAGCAATCTGCATCTGTCAAGATTCAAGAGTCAGCTGCATGGATTTAGTGTCCTGTCTACATGTGCCTTAATGCCAGATTGCCAGAAATTAACATTTAATGCTTAATTTTCCTTTCAGAATCGAACAAAATTCACCAGAAATGGTTTTGTTCCCAAAGTGACTTTGTGCAAAAAGAAATCCATTTTTGTGTGCATGTGTGTGTGTGTTTGTGTTTGTGTCACGCACGTGCACACATGTATGTCTTCGGTTAGTTCGCTTGGTAACGATTTACAATTTCAAAGGACAAAGAACAATATAGCACAGGAACAGGCCCTTCAACCCACCAAGTCTGTGCCAATCCCTAGTCCTTAGTTAGACCTGCTACTTATTGCTCTTATGTGGTTTCTGTCCCTCTGTTCACCTCCCATGCATGAGTCTACTAAGATATACCTTAAACATTGCTAACGTGCCTGCTTCCATTGCCTCTATTGGCAGTGTGTTCCAGGTATCCACCATCCTCTGTGCGAAAAATTTTGCGCACTTATTCCTTGAACTTTCCCCCTCTCACATTGGGCCTTGGGAAAAAGCTTCTGACTATCCACCCTATCTCTGCCTCTCATAATTTTGTAGATATCTATCAGATCACCCCTCAGCCTCTGTCTTTTCAGTGAAAACTATCCAAGTTTATCCAATCTCTCCAAATAACTAAAACCCTCCTGACCAAGCAACATCTTGGTAAACTTTCTCTGCACCCACTCCAAAGCATCCATGTCCCTTTGGTAGTTTAGCGAGCAGAACTGCCCACAATATTCCAAATGTGGCCAAACTAAAGTATTATACAGCTGTAACATAACTTGCCAACTTTTATATTTGATGCCCCGGCCGATGAAGGCAAGCGAGCTGTATACCTTCCTGACCACCTTATCCACCTGTGGTGCTACTTTCAGGGATCTGTGGACCTGTACACCAGATCCCTCTGTATATCAATGCTGCTAAGAGTTCTGCCATTTATTGTATTCACACCTGGAAATAAATTAAGACACTAAACTTACTAATCAGACCACATTCCATATTCCTTCAGATCATTTATATTATTTACTATATCATTTATTACAAACAACAAAGGTGTTTTCATAATACTCTGTGTTAACACGTTTTACATTTTTTCTGAACATGTTTTGTTTGAAGAAGAAATGAATAATTTTCATTAACCCTAACCACAGATGTCAGGGTAGTCACTTTTCCCCTTATCCATCATTTTAGCTGAATTTCACCTCATGCTGAGGGTCATTTGTTAGTCCCTATTGGACAGTTGTAACGATGAGAGGGTACAAGACACTGTACTATCAGCTTAGGAATGTCAACATGGAAGTCTGAATCAGGGAACTTCGGTATTTCTAGGGGGCGTCGCTAATCCCAAGGAGTGCGTTAATCCCAATTTCCTGCATTTGTCCCATATCTTTGAATGTTATGATATTTGAAGTACTCATTTAAATATCTTGTTAAGGTTGAAAGGTTACCAGCCTCCATGAGCTTCCCAGACAGTGCATTCCAGATTCCCACCGCCCGCTGAGTGAAAAGGTTTTTTTCCTCCCAATCCCCTCTTATTTTCCTGCCCCTTATTCTAAAACTATGCCCTCTTGTGATTGATCCTCAACGAAGGGGAACAGCTGGTTTCTATTCACCCTGTCCATATCCCTCATAATCTTATATGCCTCAATCATGACTCCCTCAGCCTTCTCTGCCCTAAAGAAAATAATTCAAGCCTATCTACTCTCTCCTGAGAGTTCAATTTCCCCATCCCAGGGAATAGCCTGGTGAAATTCCTCCAGTGCTATCACATCCTTCCTGTAGTGAGGCAAAGGCAACCAGGACTGCACACAGTACTCCAGTTGTGAGCTGAGGTTTGCTAATAATAGACATTCATGCATGCAAACAATGGTAGACAAAAGAAGTTAAAAATTGCATTTGACTAATTGATATAAATGGTTTGGATGTGAGGACCAAATGTAATATTTCCAAATTTTTAACTCACTCAATTGAAATGTAAGATGTGAGGAGGATGCAAATGAGCTTGGACAGGCTCAGTGAATAGACAAAAAAAATGGCAGATTGAATATAACATGAAGGAGTGCGCAGTCATTCATTTTGGTAGAAAAATACATTAAGAGTATTTCTTAAATTGTGAGAGTTGGTGTCCGACGGGATTTGGGTGTCCTCATCTGGGAGTGACTACAATTTAGCCTACAGGTCAGCAACAAATTGGGAATGCAAATGCTATGTTGTCCTTCTTCACAAGGGGGTTTGAGTACAGGAATAAAGACATCTTGATGCAGTTTGATAGATTCTTGGTGAGACTGCATCTGGACCTGTATGTATAGTTTTGATTTCCTTATATAAGAAAAAATGCACTTGTCAGAGAGGGAATGCAGAAGGTGTTCATCTGATGAATTCCTGGGATAACAGGATGATCTTTTGAAGAGAGATAAAGGACACTGGGCTTGCATTAAATAGAGTTTCAAAAACTGAGAGATCATCTCATTGAAACATACAAAATTCTCCAAGGCAAGACAGGAGGGATGTAAATTTGATGTTGCCCCTAGCTTTTGAGTCTAGAAACAGGAGACGTTGCTGAATCTTACACTTGTTTAGGTTATGCTGAGTTATGTTGAGTCTTTTCGGGAGATTCTCGCTATGGAACTGAATAAGGTTTCTCATCGTATCTTACCAAGCTCGCTGCATTATCTAACTGCCATATGCCTATGGCATTTGTCAAATCTGGTTTCTTTCCCAATCCTACCTCATGCCACCTGCAGAACAATTGCCACTCAGTACCATTATCTGGTGAAAATCTGTCCACTCTTCATCCTCCGATCTCTGAGAAGATCTCCACTTCCTTGTCATGTTCCTAGTTTTAATATTGCAGCATGCTGGAACTCACTTGGCTTCAACTTCAATTTGAGGTGATTTGGCTACTTTACACTACTCTGTATCACCTTGCTGAGCCCAGATCAGAGAAAACCTATTGATCAGTCCCTTCAGATTGTCCAAATCACCATAGTTCGAGATGTCAATATCTGTCAGTTGTCTCAATTTAATTTCTGATGCTGGACTTTGTTTAGCTATTGCTCAGGTCACCACATGAAGGAACAATTACTGGAAGCCTTTCTTGTAACTTTTCTGTCTCCTTGATCTCATTTGACCTTTCCATTGCTATTGGAGACACTATAACCTGTGTTCCTGCCAAACCATTCTCCAGGAGTAGCTCAACTCCAGTCTACGGTTAAACTATGGAAAACCCCTGCAGTGACCATCTGAGGCATTGACTCACATTCCAGGTGCACCCAACACAAAGGTAAGGGGATATACTTCCTACTAATACGGTTCACCAAAATGGTGACATTCATGTCACAGTCTAATAGAAAGCCATGCCTTTCCTCAGCAAAGGAGTTTGAGAATCTTCTGTATTTCTGAGTATAGATTTTCATGTCTCATTGGAGGAATAAAGAGTTAGTTTTCCTTTACATTTGAATACCCTATAATTCTCAGGTCTCTTGTTCATTGTTCCTGAACTCACAACTGTCCCACAACTACGGTCAAATCTTTAATATGGTCTGTTATACTCAGTCAGGGCTTCTGTCTATGCATCGACTCCGTGTATCTCACCCGCTCAAGAATCTGAACAAATTTGTCACATCTTTTAACAATGAAAACACTTAGCATTAGATATCATTTCCATGCTCAGTGCCTACCTCAGTGTCAACTCTGAGGAATAGATCCTGGGACATTCCCAGGACTCCTTCTTGTCCCTGGTTAATTGCCTTTCTTTCACTCTCACTTTCTATCCTTCTAAAGTTTGTGAAGACGATGGAAACAAGGTTTGGGTTTGTGGATGATATTGTAATTCACAACCACCTCAGCGGCTGATCTTGATGTTGCAACTTTCTGGCTTTCTATGTGAGTTCTTCTTAATATAGGGAGTGAATTTCTAAATTTGATGGAATTACTTCCAGAAGGTTCTCATTTCTACCCCCACCTTTAAAATCTGCATCCAGCAGTCAAAATTACTTTGTTTCTCCCTCTCAAACTCTTTCTGAGTCTACCTAAGCTGCTTCTTGATGTTCCGAAGTTTTGGCCTATATGCCTCAGATGTATTGAGATTTGCCTTTTTGACAGCATCATAATTGACAGAAGCCTCCTCAAAGCAAAGCATGATCTCTGCCTCTCAGACTGCTTTACTATTGCAGTATCAAATTTTCTTTTCATCACCTCAGCTGTTTAGCTTTTTGAAAGAAATCAAAAATGCTTCAGTGACACTTTCACCAATGTTTTCAGTTGCAGCATTTCAGCTGTTGTTCTGTCTGTCTCTCTCTCTCTCTCCCCCCTTTTGTTTAACTGTCACATATTTTCCCTTTCCTTTTCATCTTACTGATCACAATACTCTTTCCTACACACGGAAGTCTTCACAACTCTCAAAACCACCACGATATTATAATTTAAGACAGAGCTGAGGATAGCTTTTTGTTCTCTCAGGAGGCTTTAAGTCTTTGGAATTCCCTTCCTCAAAATGCAGGGAATGCAGAATATCTAATTTTTTTTTTAAGAGAGAGATAGAGAGATTGTTTATTACCAACCGGTTGAAAGATTATTGGGATATGCAGGAATATAGAATTGAAGCTAAAATCAGATCAGCCATGATCTTACTGAATGGTGGAGCCGGCTCAAAGTATAAGACCATAGGAAATAGGAACAGGAGCAGGCCATTCAGCTCCTGAAGCCTGCAATGTCATTCAATAGGCTCATGACTGATGTGACATTCCTCCTGTCCGTCTTTCTGCCATTTCCCTGCAACCCTTGATACTTCCACTGAGCAAGCATCTACCACAGACTTAAATATACACAAGGACTCTGGTCCCACAGCTCTCTATGACAAGGAGTTCCAAAGACTCACAACCCTCAGAGAAGAAAGTCCTCCTTTATTCTGAGAATATGCCCTCTGGACCCGACTCTCCCATGAGGGGAAATATCCTTTCAACATTTACCCTGTCAAGCCCCTTAAGAAGTCTACTTTTATTCCTTGTTTGCATGCAATAACGCACAGGAAACCTGTACTGAATCTTCTGTCAATTTGACAATGCATCACTTTTGTTGAGTTTCACAGAAGGTTTCTCTCTGAAGCCCAGCAAGCTTCCTCACACCATTGTCCCATGCTTACCACGTCCCTATAGCAGGCCTCTCATCTGATGTTAGCCTAACTGTACGATTAACAGAAGTGCTTGCCACTGCAAGAGCATCCTGGGATCTTTAAAAGGCCATTGTTCACTTGATCAAGTGCTGTCAGTTTGGAGCTTCTCTGTACAGTGTGTGACATTTGCCCTGAACATGGTAGATAAGGGGGAGTTCTGATTTTCAGACAGGGATCCAGAAACATGATGGACAGGATGGTGCAGAGGAAGGTCATCATCTTCCACCAGGACTGGCAGAGGCAGCCACAACATTGAACCCTACCAGCCTGGTCCAATGTTGCCCCCACCTACCCCCCCAGGTCATTAAAGTTTCAGCCACCTGAAAGAATGCCCAGCAGTGTACGAAGATGGTCTGTGACCTTCTCCACTTAGCCAGGGTAAGTGCCACCATTTTCTCTCTGTTACATCACTCACTCTATCTCTGTTACTGCACCCACTTCTCACCAAGGAGCTTACTCTATCCTTCTCACTGTTACGTGGAAGATCTTCCCATTTTTCTCTCCCCATTCCAAACCTCCCATTATTTTCTAAAAACTTTTTCACAAAGTAATTCACCATCCATAGGCCACTAGGTTAACATCCGAGATATAACAATAATATAAGCTTATAACAATATCAATATATAAAAATAATACATATTTTATCACACCTCTCCTGAACAAAGAATTAAAATGTATCATTAAGAGCCATTTCCATTGCTCATCAAAACTATTTTAACACTATTTCCATGTGACATTAACGGTAGTAACATCAAACATACAATGAATTTCATGACAACCATGTTTCACATACATCATTTGCATCACAGTACTCACATTCCCTGATAAGAAGTCATAGCATCTTGTAATGTTAACTGTTTCTCTTGCCACAGGGACTGCTAGACCTACTGTGTTTCTCCAGCATTACCATGCTAGTTCCCTGATATGACCTCTTGATAAAGTATGTATTCTCGATAAAGCATCTGCTGTAGCTTTTTCTTGTCTAGGCCTATGTATTTTTTTTAACTTTAGCCGGGAAGAGGGTTAAACTCCACCAAAACCACAGTAAATTCTTGTCCTGACTCTGCTTGAAATAAAAAACAAAAATCAAAGGATTCTAATCCATCTAAATAATAATTTCATCACCATTATTGTTGATGTATATTTTTAAAATGATGTAGAGCCAACAATTGATTCAATATCTCCTTCTTTAACTTTGCATATTTTTTGTCGACATGTGACCAGTTTCTCGAAAAAATAGCTGAAGGGCCTTCCAATTCCAAACTGATCACCTGGTAATCAAACAGCAGCCACACCAATGTCACTGGTATCTTTTTTCTTATTCATTTGTGGGATGTGGGCATCGCTGGCTGAGTCAACATTTGTTGCCCATCCCTAATTGTCCTTGAGAAGGTGATGGTGAGCTGCCTTCTTGAACTGCTGCAGTCCACCTGCTGTGGGTTGACCCACAATGCCATGAGGGAGGGAATTCCAGGATTTTGACCCAGTGACTGTGAAGGAACAGTGGTCGTTGGGATGGGCAATTAAAGTTGCCTAGCCAGCAATATTGACGTCCCTTGAATGCATAAAGAACTTCTACATTTTCTATTTTTCATTTATTCCCCAGTTGCTCTGATATTGTTGAGCACTCCATATTTCTTTCACTACCATAAATATATTTTCCTCCTCTCATTTCTGCCATAATGTCTCTTTCATACATTAACTTGTAAACCTTGCCAATTTTTTCTCCTTTCTGGTTTGCTAACTGTATAATTTAAAATTCATTGAGTTTCTTTTTGATTTGTAGGGTTCAGGGAACCTTGTCTTTAACAGTTCTGCAAAGACAAGTAAGTAATGCCTGGTCTCCAGCAGCAAAAGGTTGATCATTAGCATTTCTATCCACTCTAGTTTTCATTGGTAAACAGTCTTCAGAAGCTTTTTCACTCAATCACATACTTTTGTTAGTTTCTGTCGAGAAAACAAAACATAGGCTGGAGGCATTGTCTCTGAGCTTTTTTTTTCATTTTTTTCTTTAACAGTTTGAGTGGTTCTCTAATTTAACATCCATGTATCATTTCAAAAGAACCAAATCCTGTGAACTCATTTGGAGTATACCTCCTGGCAAATAGAGTCAAGATAATTCCTTGATCCCAATGATTAGAATACTCTTGAAAATAATCTCTAATCTGCCAAAGTTTGATGCCATCTTTCCAAATCCCTTTGAGATTATGCATAATAAGCAGAAGATGCTAATAGTTTTATTCCCAAACTGATCATTACTCTTTAAATATTTGTGATATTAAATCTGAATATTGATCAGATTGTATTTCTTTGGGTAATCCATTCCTTGTAAAAAAAATGAACTAACTTTTCCACAACAATGTTCACAATAATATTTGCTCAAGGCACCACTTCAGAAAATGTTACTGAAACATCTATAAACATTAAAATGTATTGGTTCCTATTCCTGATTTTAGGTCAGCATCTGACACAATGTATTAAGGTGTTGCTGAATGCTCCTTTTTTTTGAAAGCTGGTCTTGGAATTAAGGTGAGATTTAATTGCTTGTGTTTTCCCCACTGCCTGATATGTATGGCATGTCTGAGAAAACCTAACTGTATCTTTAAGTTATCCCAACTGATAAAAACATAAAATTTTAATTTGTATTTTCCCAATACCAAAGCAACTTGCCATAGGAATGTTCATAGCCACTCAAAAAAACCTGCAACAATTTCAGCTGGAACTCACTTGATGAACTCCTGCCCATTCCTCATTGGCTGGTATTTCAGATGGTCTCCATTTCCTCATTAGCATTTTTCTTTCACTCCATTTTGGCTCTGATTCAATTTCTGTGTGGACCGTTTAAAAGAACTCTTTCAATTCAGGATCTGCTTGTTGCAGATCTATTAAAGAGGATGGGCAAAACATACCTGTGTCATTCTCATTACATTCACTTTCAACTAAAATTTTGAAAATTGTTTCTGAATTGCCAAATAATTTCCCTATTTCATAGACTCTTTCTTCTTTCTGTCTAGTTCTATTGGCCTGAGATGTAGTCACATCACAGTCAGGAAGCCATCCACAATACTCCTCCTGAAACATTTCCATTTATTTTTGCTCCACAGGTTTCCCTCCACCTTTGATGAAGTGAATATTTTCCCAAAATGAAATTAATTCCTTCTAAAGGGCTTTGTTCACTTTCAAATTAAACATTCTCATTTTAGTGAGTCACTCTTTAATCCAACTAAGTGTGATGAAACTGGTTTGTAACCTCCATGTATATTTCCAATGACTAGTTTATCCTTCGATAACCACTGTGGAAGACAAATAGCATCAATATCCAGCATTAATAACTGCTGTACTTTCCTGTTTGCCAATATCTTTATTGGTTTGCCTCCTTAATTTGAAGCATAAGGAAATGAATGAATAAATCAAAAATTTTATTGTCACAACTATCTCAGAAGAGAAAGGGAAAAGTGTTTTGGCACCAGATCATTGCAACATTTTGGGTTACAAAGGGAATAGAAAGAAATTACTTAAATAGAGTTCATCTTCTGTTCAAACGGCATCTCAAACTCCAGGGCTTCTACAAGGTCTCTGCAAGGTGTTCTGGGCCTCAGGAGTCCAAGCTCTGGGAACAGCAATGACAACGTCGAGGAGTTGCTGCCCCCACTGCAGCAGAGTCCAGGCTACGGGCGTAGTGCCACTAGCACCAGGAGTCCTCATCCACGCCAATGACACTGCAACTTCGCTGACACTACTCCGGCCTCAAAGATGATGAAAGAGAGGGAGAAAAGGATGCAACCAGTTTGAAACAGATGGGCTTAGGAGCTCAAACACTGTCTTCACTGCCAGCACAGCCATCTTGAAACACCCTCCCTTTTGAGTTGAAATATTCAGAATCTCCAGCAATCTGATTATCCTTGTCATGAATAATTTTTATGATTGTTCAAGGACTATATTTCCCTTCTTAGTTCATTCCAAGGAAGCATGGTTCTTTGTACGGCTGCTTCAGCTTTAATACCTATCCTGTTTTCTAATGACTCTATTTCCGTTGATTTCTTAGACCATTCCTATTGCTGCAATCAGTATCCTATCTGATATCCAGCAACTTGGTTTTCTGCATCTGATCTTATTACCATGAATACATTTTTTTTTTATATCTTTTTCTGGTTTTAGCCTTTCTCCTTTGTTATTTTGGCAACCTAAAACAAAAATCACTTCCATCTGCAGATATTGTATTCCTCCAATTTCCTCTTGGGATCCCATAATACCATATCTTCATCTATCACTTTCTCTGTGAGCTATCATATGTATCTGCCAGAACTGCTGTTTCTCTGTCGCCCATTTAGCATTAGTGTTGCAGGAATTCCAGTTTTGTATTCTTCCATACCATAACTTCCCTTATGTCCTCAAAGTCTTTCTCTAGCTTGAGTGATTAAAAGTACAAGGCATTTTTCCCTTCTAAAATGGTCTGACTATATTTCTTTCTCGTAGTCATAAAATGTTAATTGATAAGCTTCAAGAACAAGCTCATAAGCATTGAGTATTACCTTGTTAACAATTCTACAAATTACAAATTGACCTGACAAAATTGAGCACACAGTCAAAGCTGTATTTGTCAAAACACTTCGTAACATGAAAATCTGTACACCATTCGGTCACTTCATCTGTCCAGCTTCCTGCCCACGTGAGGTAAAATGTTATTTGACTCTACCTTCGGAAAATTTAGGCACTAAGCATAAGTTATAGTTAAAAAAATTCAACATTGGAATCAGTATCAGTCTCTAACGTGTGATCTTTTTCTCTTTAATCCATTTTTCGATGGCCAACTGATGTTGTCTAATTTCCCAAACTCATTGAAGTTTAAGCTTATTGACCTGCATCTCCTTTTCTATTATCCTCTGTTTCTGTCTCATCACTTTCCATTATTCTCTGCTTTTCTTTTTCCATATTATTCATTCTTCTTTGTTTTCTTTCCCTTCACTTGCTCCCTCTTTTTTTCCATTTCAAGCCTATTCATTTCTCTTTCTTTCTCTGCATTGAGGTATTTTTTCCATTTCTAACTGTACTTTAGCTAATTCTTGCTGTGATATCTCAACTTCAGCTTTCCCTTCTCATTCTAAATGCTGGATAATCATTTTAAGCATTTCCTCCTTACAAATTCTTCTTCTCTTTCTACCTTCAATTTATCTGCTAACTCTTTCACTTTATCCTGAACCAAAGATCTCAAATACTGCAGAAAATGCTTAGCTCCATTCAAAGCTATTTTCAAAATCTACGCAATAAACTTCACCACAACACAACTGTTTTATATCCAGCACTTTCCTCTACTCATTTCTTCAAGATGGATGTGTCGCTCTTTTAAATTTGATGAACTCAAATCCCAGAATGATTCCCCAATTGTTCTGATACCTTTATTCTTTACTCATTCACGGGATGACAGCATCACTGGCTAGGCAGCATTTATTGCCCATCCCTAATTGCCCAAAGGGCAGTTAAGAGGCAAACACATTGCTGTGGGTCTAGAGTCACATGTTGGCCAGACCAGGTAAGGATGGCAGTTTCCTTCCCTAAAGGACATTAGTGAAGCAGATGGATTTTTCCAAACAATTGATAATGGATTCATAGTCACAATTAGACTCTTAATTCCAGATATTTATTGAATTCAAATTCCAACTTCTGCCATTGCAGGATTGATACCTAGGTCCCCAGAATGTTATCTGGATCTCTGGATTAACAGTCCAGCAATAATACCACTAGGCCATCACCTCCCCGCTGATAATATTCCTAGACAAGTCACATTCAGAATAAAATCAGGTTGATAGATCATATTTGGTTTTTAATTTAATGCGATTGTCATTCACTGAAACATAACTAAGGCTACAGATTTGGCTTTAGCAATAAATGAGAAGTTTATTGCACAAATGGAATTTTAAAAATACAAGAAAACCAAGCTATCTAAACGTAACACAGTTTGAAATATTTCAAAACATGTAGCTAAACAAAATCCCATCTACTCCCCAACACTATCACTTCACGACTCAGAGTCTAGAAAAATATTTTTTCTCAAAACACTCTGTAGGTTTGCCTAAACTGGTTTTTCCCCTGTTCATGTCCTGTGAGCTGTGAAGCTTTCTTTCTTGAATCCTCACACACCTGAGATCTTAGTCTTCCTCAGCTTTGAATAACCATTGCAGATTTCAAACAAACACTCCACAAACTAAATGTTTTCTGCTGAGATAACTTACTCCCTTAGCCTCAAAATGAGATGGTACAAATTTTGACATATCAATCAAGAGGAGGTATATGATGGTACAAAAACAGAAATTTCTGGAAAAGCTCAGCAGGTCTGGCAGGATCTGTGGAGAGAAATCAGAGTGAACGTTTCTGGTTCATAACCCTTCCTCAGAAGTGACATCAGCCAGTAAAATGTCAGTTTTTATGCATCATGATGCCATGCTACCACTGCTTGATCATATTTTATACTTCTAAATGCTCTGATATTCCATCCTTTGTAATAGACTTGAACATTTTCCTAATAATAGATGTCTTTCTCTGCTTACTTTTTTAAAATCTCCTTCCCTTTTTAAATAAAGGTGTTACATTGGCAGTTTTCCAATCCTCTGGGACTTTTCCAAAATCTGAGGATTCCTTGAAGGCGCCTACCATAATGCATGCATTATCCTTTTCACCACTTCCTTTAGTATCTTACAATGCATCTTCTCAGGTCAAGGCCTTTGGCTTCATGAGTTTCACTCATACATTTTCTCCAGTCAGTTATTGTATTTATTTTTTGTCCTTTTGCCCCTTGAATATTTCATAATTTCAGGATGCTAATAATGTCTTATGCTGGGAAGATTGATTCACAGTATTAATTTAATTCAGCCCTCCAAAACTAGAACTTAATTCTGAAGAAGGGTCATATCAGACTTCAAATGCTAACTCTGCTTCTCTTCCCACAGATGCTTCCAGACCCCTGAGTTTCTCCACTACTTTCTGGTTTTATTTCAGATTCCCAACATCCACAGTATTTTGCTTGCACCTACCCATTATCCCTATGACAATTGAACTATATTGACTTCCAGGTAAACAATGCTTTAATTTTACGTAAAAGTTGATAAAGGTGGTAACCAATGGATGTGGTTTACTTAGACTTTCAATAGTCTTTCAATATAGTTCCACATAGAAATCAGCTTGTAAAATTACTGTGCATCAGATTTTTAGTTATATACTAACATGGATAGAGAACTGCCTGGCAGACAGGAAACAAAGAGTAGGAATAAAGGGTCATTTCCTGAGTGGCAGGCATTGACGAGAAGGGGACTTCAGGGATCAGAGATTGGACCCCAGATTTTGAAAATATATGTTAATGGTTTAGATGAGGGAACTAAATGAAATATCTCCAGGTTTGCAGATGACACAAGGCTGGATGGGAAGGTGAACTGTTAAGAAGGATGCAGAAATGCTACAGTATGATTTGGACAGGTTGAGTGAGTGGGCAAATGTGTGGCAGATGAAGTATAATGTGGATAAATGTGTGGTTATTCACTTTGGTAACAAAAACAGGAAATCAGATTATTACCTGAATGGTGATAGATCGGGAAAACAGGAGTGGGTGTCCTTGGACACACAATGTAGGCAAAAAAAAGCTGGAAAAACTCAGCAGATATAGTAGGAACTGCAGATGCTGGAGAATCCGAGA
>NW_025969562.1:10888-14599 GCF_021869965.1 Rhincodon typus | reverse complement strand
AGAGAGGGGCAACCATTAGATAATCAATGTCACTAAAGCACAAGTTAACAGGAACATGTCAGCCCCAAGACATACAGAAGAAAAATACCCTCTTCTGTAAATAATACACAAGATTCATATGTTCTCGTAATGGCAGGCATGGTCCTGTTGAAAAAGGTTCTTCCTGAAAGAAGGCTCCTTCACCACCACTCAGTACCAGCATGGGAGTGTGTGTGTGGTGGGGGCGGCTCGGTTAATGATGATCTTCTGTTTCCTTCACTGGCTGAATGTTAAAAAGAATGCATCAGTTAGTCAAGTGACCAACTCCCCATGGGAATGACGGGAAGCGGGGGTTGAAGAGGTTAAGGGATAAATGTGCGTTGTGAAGAGCATCCAAACTGGGGGAATTATGTATAAGGCTAATACTGTCAAAATGATTTTGGGTGGGTCAGAGGACGAGGAAAGATGCAGCAACCTTCTGCTCATGTTGTGGGATACTGTTGCACCTGTCAGAGCAGGACATGGAGAGGAAGCAACATAATGAATGCATATGGAACTGATACATCAAATTGACAGGGCAACAACTGTTCCACCTCCAAGGACTTGGTGCAAATGCCTCAACAACTGAACAGACCGGCAAATTCCAGGAGAGGTAGTCACTCGGCAGACTTTTCATCATTCAGAAGGCTAAGGACAACCTGAGCTTCTGAATCTCTCCACATTAATACACAAATCAGGCGTATGATGGAATATTCCCCACCTGCCTGGACAGGTGCAGCTCCAACAACACAAGAAGCTCAAAACTGTTCAGGACAAAGCAGCCCACTTGATTGGCACCACATCCACAAACATTCACTCCTTCCACCACCAACACTTAGTAGCAACAATGTGTACCATCTACAAGGTGCACTGCAGAAATTCCACCAAAACTCCTCAGACAGCACTTTCCAAACACGTGACTACTTTCACCAAGATGGGCAATGGCAGCAGATACATGGGAATACCACTCCCTACAAGATCCCCGACAAACTTCAAATATGTCACCATTCCTTCACTGTCGCTGGGTCAAAACCCTGGACCTCTCTTCCTAACAAGATTGTCCTTACGAGCAGCACAGTGGCCAATGGTTAGCACTGCTGTCTCACAGCAGCAGAGATCTGAGTTCAATTCAGTCTCAGGTGACTGTGTGTGGAGGTTTGCACATTCTTCCCATGTCTTTGTGGGTTTCCTGCACGTGCTCCGAGTTCCTCCTACAGCCTAAATATGTGTGGATTAGGAACATTGGACACGCTAAATTGCCCTTTGTGGCCAGGGATGAGTTGTTATGTGAATTATCCATGGGAAGTGCAGGCTTACAGGGATCGGGTCGGGGTGTCAGTCTGGTGGAATGCTTTTTGGAGTCATTATGGACTTGTTGGGCCAAATGGCCTGTTTCCACACCGTTGGGATCCTAAGGATTGAGGGTCAATTGTCAGCACAAGGACTGGAGTGGTTCAAGAAGGCAGCTCAACACCACCTTCTCATGGGGCAACTAATGGCAGCCAATAAAGCTGGACCAGCCAGCGATCTTTAGATCTCACAAATGAATGTTTAAAACCCTGAAGTCCTCACCCATGGGCTCATTCCAGTCAATCTTATCTCCTTTGGTTCATAGAAACATCGAAGAAGAGGAGTAAGCACTTCGAGCCTGTTCCACCTTTCAACATGATCATGGCTGATCATTGAACTCACACTGTTTCTACCCACTGTCTTTGTTCTCCTTAGTCCTAAGCACAATATCCAATTTCCCTTTGAAAATAGTCAATGGTTTCACCTCAACGGTTCCCAGACAAAATTCCACAGGCTGACCTCTTTCTGGGTGAAGACATTTCTCTTCATTTCCTGAATGATCTCCTTTTCCTCCTTGACTCTCATCCTATTTCTGGACTCCTAAGTCATTGAGGACATCCTTACCGCATCCACCTTGTCCAGTCCTCGTTAAATTTATAGGCTTCCATCACATGCCCGTTCTTCTTTTAAACTCACACGAATATAGTCCTAACTGATCCAGTCTCCCTTCATTTCTCAATACCACCATCCCAGAAATCACTATGGTAAATCTTTCAATCACTGTCACTATAACCAATCCATGAATCCCCTCAATAAAGCAGCCAACAAACCATCTGCCTTGTTCACCACCTGCAATAGGGTCAGGGTCAGGGTCAGGGTCAGAGTCAGGGTCATACTTGCTTTCAGCGACTGGTACAAGGACACTAAGGTCTCAGTGCACCCCTCTCTTTCCCAATCTATCACCCTTCAGATAATAAATGGCTTTTCAGTTTTTGCCCCTAAAGTAGATAACTTCACATTTATCCGAGAGATGGTTCATCTGCTACGTACTGACCCACTCATCAACTCAACTCAACCTGCCCTGAGAGCCACCATATCATGGCCCCAACAGATAGGCTAACATACAGAGCCAAGACTGAGGAACAAGCCTCACGGAAGACTTCGTGCAAGGCTCAACAAAGATGGTATACCCAGAAACAGCCTTCCAACCTCACGTGTGCAACAGGTTAAAAGTATCGGCTATGTCCGAGGAAAGAACAGGTGGTCGGCAACTAATTAGTCACGAGGAACCATGTGACCACGAGTCCGTGTCCAAATCCCACGTCAGCAAAAGGGGGCGGGCGCGACAGTTTAACCAATCAGATGACAAGGTCTGTGCATGACCCCCGCCTACGAACGGCACAGTCTCGCCCGTGAGGACCGGGGCGACGCCCATGACGTGCGGTTGCTCCAATCAGCGGAGGCAGGGGAAAGACTGAATTGAGAAGGAAATTCTTCACCCAGAGTGTTGTTAATCTATGGAATTTCTTGCCCAGTGAAGTAGTTGATGCTACTTCAGTAAACGTTTTTAAAGATAAGGTAGTTATTTTTTTGAACAATGAAGGAATTGACGGATACGGTGAGAACGCGGGTAAGTGGATCTGAGTCCACGAAAAGATCAGCCATGACCTTATTGAATGGCGGACCAGGCTCGAAAGGCCAGACTGCCTACTCCTGCTCCTCGTTCTTATGTTCTAAAGCCAGACCACGACCACGACCACGCCCACACCGAGGAAAGTGCGCCAGCGAAGGTGAAGATAGGTGCGTGCCCCCGCAAGCGCGAGGTCACTTGTTTTCAAATTCTGAACCGTCACCGTCAGCACCGACACCGTTCCCCGTCCCCCCGCCCCCGCGATAATGCGGACCCTCCCTAGGCACCGACACCCCAGCCCCTCTCGGTAGAAAGAGGAAGTTACTGTTTTGACTCCATTGCAACGAGTTGCAATTGAAGTGAAGTGGAAATTTGATGGATGTGATCCTGTCGAAAGGGGATAGAGAAATACATGGAACAGAAGGGATTATTAGCGTAAATTGGAGAGTGAGGGGGTTTGCAGATCAAAGTGTGCCAATGAATAAAAGGGGAAAGAGAGTGGTAAAGGTTGCAGAGGAGACACAAAGCATTGCTCCAGAGCAGGTGTTAATGGTCGAATGAAGATCTGTTTGAAAAGGAAATGAAGCATGAAGACAGGATGCAATCACTTGGGGAAAGTATATCCAATCAGAGGACTGTGTTAATGGGTCTCGAGCTGTTGAACACAGTATTGAGTGTAGACCAATGTTTTGTCTCGTCTCAACAACCATTACCACTGCCTTTGTGTTCTGTGGAAGGGTCACCGGACCTCGAACTTTAACTCTGTTTTTTTT
>NW_025969562.1:9585-10388 GCF_021869965.1 Rhincodon typus | reverse complement strand
CAGAAGACCAAAATCTGAACTTCTCTAATTTACTCAAATTTTGATGTTGGATTGACGAACAGGCTTCCTCCAGTGAAATAAGCACTTTAGAAGTGAAGAATCTCGACTTCACCAAATGACTCAACTTTTTATGTTGTTTTGACTAACATGCATATTTGAGTGAGATAAGAACTTTTTGAGGCAAAAATCTCAACTTCACCAAATGGCTTAATTTTTGATGCTGGTTGGATTAAAATGTTTACTTCAGCGTCTTTAGCACTTCAGTAGACATAAATCTGAACTTCAAAAAATGATTCAATTTTTGATGTTGTTTTGACAGAAGTGTTTTTTTCAGTTAGATAAGCATGTCAGAAGTGGAAGATCGCAACTTCACCAAACCACTCAACTTTTGATGCTGGTATGACTTTAATGCTTATTTCAGTGAGATAAGCACTTCAGAAGTCAAAAGTCTCAAATTCACCAAATGACTTTATTTTTTATGCTGTTTTGACTAACAGGCTTATTTCGCTCAGACAAGCACTTCAGAAGACCAAAATCTGAATTTCAACAAATGACCCAAGTCTTGATGTTGGTTCGACGATCATGTTAATTTGAGTGAGATAAGCACTTCAGAAGTCAAAAATCTCACCTTCACCATATGACTTAATTTTTAATGCTGTTTTGACTAACATGCTTATTTCAGTGAGATAAGCACTTCAGAAAACCAAAATCTGAACTTCACCAAATGACTCAAGTTTTGATGATGGTTTGACGAACATGCTTATTTCAGCGATTTAAGCACTTCAGAAGCCAAAAATCTGAAC
>NW_025969562.1:8948-9485 GCF_021869965.1 Rhincodon typus | reverse complement strand
GCACTTCAGAAGATCAAAATCTCAACTTCACCAAATGACTCAACGTTTGATGATATTTCGACTAAAGTGCTTATTTCAGCGAGATAAGCATTTCCGAAGACCAAAATCTCAATTTCACCAAGGCAATCAACTTTTGATGCTGTTTTGACTAAAATGCTTATTTCAGCGAGATACGCATATCAGAAGACTAAAATCTCAACTTCACCAAAGTCCAGAACATTTGATGCTGATTTGACTGAAATGTTTATTTCAGCGATATAAGCACTTGAGAAGGCTAAGATCTCAACTTCACCAAATGACTGAACTTTTGATGTTGCATGGAATAAAATGCTTATTTCAGCGAGTTAAGATCTTCAGTAGACGACAATCTGAACTTCACCATTTGACTCAAGTTTGGATGTTGGTTTGCCTGACATGCTCATTTCAGTGAGATAGGCACTTCAGAAATCAAAAATCTCAACTTCACCAAATGACTCAACTTTTGATGCTCTTTTGACTAACGTGCTTATTTCAGCGAGATAAGCATATCAGATGACT
>NW_025969562.1:4599-8448 GCF_021869965.1 Rhincodon typus | reverse complement strand
TGTTGGTTTGAATGACATGCTGATTTCTTTGAGATAAGCACGTCAGATGATCAAAATCTCAACTTCACCAAATGGCACAACATTTGATGTTGTTTTGACTCGCATGCATATTTTAGTGAGATAAACAATTCTGAAGCCAATAATCTCAACTTCAACAAATGACATAATTTTTGATGCTGGTTGGATTAAAATGCTTATTTTAGCGAGTTAGGCCCTTCAGAAAGCTTAAATCTCATCTTCACCAAATGACACAACTTTTGATGCTGGTTGGTTTTAAATGCTTATTTCAGCGTGTTGAGCTCTTCAGTAGACCAAAATCTGAACGTCACCAAATGACTGTAGATTTGATCATGGTTTGACTGTCATGCTTATTTGATTGAGAGGATTATTTCAGAAGTCAAAATTCTCAACTTCACCAAATGACTCAACTTTTGATATTGTTTCGACTAACATGCATATTTGAGTGAGATAAGCACTTCTGAAGGCAAAAATCTCACCTTCACAAAATGACTTAATTTTTGATGCTGTTTGGATTAAAATGCTGGTTTCAGCGAGTTAAGCACTTCAATAGACATAAATCTGAACTTCACCAAACAACTCAATTTTTTTATGTTGTTTTGACAAACGTGCTTATTTCAGTTAGATAAGCATATCAGAAGACCAAAATCGCAACTTCATCAAAACAATCAAGTTTTGATACTGGTATGATTAAAATGCTGATTTCATTGAGATAAGCACTTCAGAAGTCAAAAATCTCAACTTCACCAAATGACTTAATTTTTATGCTGTTTTGACTAACATGCTTATTTCACTCAGATAAGCACTTCAGAAGACCAAAATCTGAACTTCAACAAATGACACAAGTTTTGATGTTGGTTCGACTAACATGCTTATTTGAGTGAGATCATCACTTCAGCAGTCAAAAAACTCATCTTCAACAAATGACTCTATTTTTAATGCTATTTTGACTAACATGCTTATATCAGTTAGATTAGCACTTCAGCAAACCAAAATCTGAAGTTCACCAAATGACTCAAGATTTGATGATGCTTTAACTAACATGCTTAATTCAGCAATTGAAGCACGTCAGAAGACTACAATCTCAACTTTACCAAATGACTTAATTTTTTATGCTGTTTTGACTAACATGCTTATTTCACTCAGATAAGCAGTTCAGTAGGCCAAAATCTGAACTTCAACAAATGACTCAAGTTTTGATGTTGGTTAGACGAACATGCTTATTTGAGTGAGATCAGCACTTCAGCAGTCAAAAAACTCATCTTCAACAAATGACTTATTTTTTGATGATATTTTGACTAACATGCTTACTTCAGTGAGATAAGAACTTCAGAGAACCAAAATCTGAACTCCACCAAATGACTCAAGCTTTGATCATGGTTTGACTACCATGCGTATTTAAGCGATTTAAGCACTTCAGAAAGCTAAAATCTTAACTTCACCAAATGACTCAACTGTTGATGCTGGTTGAAATAAAATGCTTATTTCAGCGAGTTAAGCTCTTCAGTAGGCCAAAAACTGAACTTCTCCAAATGACTCAAGTTTTGATTTTTTTTCGACTTACTTGCTTATTTCAGTTAGATAAGCATATCAGAAGACCAAAAACGCAACTTCACCAGATGAGTTATTTTATAATGTTAGTTTGACTAACATGCAATTTCCAGTGAGATAAGCACTTCAGAATTCAAAAGTCTCAACTTCACCAAATGACTTAATTTTTAATGCTGTTTTGACTAACATGCATATTTCACTCAGACAAGCACTTCAGAAGACCGAAATCTGAACTTCAACAAATGACTCATTTTTTGATGTTGGTTAGACTAACATGGATCTTTGAGCGAGATAACAACTTCTGAAGGCAAAATTCTCAACTTCACGAAATGACTTATTTTTTGATGATATTTTGACTAACATGCTTATTTCAGTGATATAAGCATTTCAGAAAACCAAAAGCTGAACATCACCAAATGACTCAAGTTTTGATGATGGTTTGACTAACATGTTTATTTCAGCAATTTAAGCACTTCAGAAGGCGAAAATCGCAACTTCACCAAATGGCTCAACTTTTGATGCTGGTTGGAATAATATGCTTATTTCAGCGAGTTAAGCAGTTCAGAAGGCAAAAATCTCAACTTCACCAAATGATTTAATTTTTAATGCTGATTGGATCAAAATGGTTATTTCAGCGAGATAAGCACTTCAGAAGACAAAAATCTGAACTTCAACAAATGACTCATTTTTTGATGTTGGTTAGACTAACATGCATCTTTGAGTGAGATAACAACTTCTGAAGGCAAAATTCTCAACTTCACCAACTGACGTATTTTTTGATGATATTTTGACTAACATGTTTATTTCAGTGAGATAAACATTTCAGAAAACCAAAATCTGAACTTCACCAAATGACTCAATTTTTGATGTTGTTTTGATTAACGTGCTTATTTCAGCGAGATAAGCATATCAGAAGACCAAAAATCTCAATTTCAGCAAGACACTCAACTTTTGATGCTGGTTTGAGTAAAATGCTTATTTCAGTGAGGTATGCACTGCAGAAGTCAAAAGTCTCAACTTCACCAAATGACTTCAATGCTGATGCTGTTTTGACTAACAAGTTTATTTCACTCAGATAAGCACTTCAGAAGGCCAAAATCTGAACATCACCAAACGTCTCAAGTTTTGATGTTGTTTTGACTAACGTGCTCATTTGAGTCAGATAAGCACTTCAGAACTAAAAAATTTCAACTTCACCGAAGGAGCTAACTTTGGACGCTGGTTGGACTAAAATGCTTATTTCAGTGAGACAAGCACTTCAGAAATCAAAAATCTCAACTTCAACATCTGACTTAATTTTTTGATGCAGTTTTGACTAACATGCTTATTTAATTCAGATTACCACTGCAGAAGCCTAATATCTCACTTCACCAAAAATGTTGGTTTTTGATGTTGGTTTGAATGACATGCTTATTTCATGTGGTAAGCACATCAGAAAATCAAAATCTCAACTTCACAAAATGACGCAACTTTTGATGTTGTTTCGACGAACATCCTTATTTCACCGAGTTAAGCAATTCTGAAGAAGAAAATCGCAAGTTCACCAAATGACACAACTTTTGTTGCTGTTTGGTTTAAAAATCTTATTTCAGCGAGTTCAGCTCTTCAGAACACCAAAACCTGAACTCTCCCAAATGACTGTAATTTTGATGATGGTTTAACTAGCATGCTTATTTGAGTGAGATAAGCATTTCAGAAGTCAAAAATCTCACCTACACCAAATTAATCAACTTTTGATGTTCTTTTGACTAACGTGCTTATTTCTGTAGGATAAGCAGATCAGAAGACTAAAATCTCAAGTTCACCAAAGCATACGTTTTGATGCTGGTTTGACTAAAATGCTTATTTCAGTGAGATGAGCACTACAGAAGTCAAAAATCTCAACTTCATCAAATGACTTGATTTTTGATGCTGGTTAGACTAAATTGTTTATTTCCGTGAGTTAAGCACTTGAGAAGAATAAAATCTGAACTTCACCAATTGACTCTAATTTTAATGTTGTTTTGACTGACATGCTTATTTGAGGTAGATAACCAATTCAGAAGTCAAAAATCTCAACTTCAACAAATGACTCTATTTTTGATGTTGTTTTGAATTACATGCTTATTTCAGCGAGTTAAGCAGTTCAGAAGGCAAAAATCTCAACCTTACCAAATGACTTAATTTTTAATGCTGGTTGGATTAAAATGCTTATCCAAGCGAGTTAATCACTTTGCGAGACGAAAATCTGAACTTCACCAAATGACTCAAGTTTTGATGTTGGTTTGACTAACAGGCTTC
>NW_025969562.1:2036-4099 GCF_021869965.1 Rhincodon typus | reverse complement strand
CTTCTCTCAATCAAATAAGCATGTTAGTCAAACCATGATCAAATCAACAGTCATTTGGTGAAGTTCAGGTTTTGGTGTTCTGAAGAGCGAAACTCGCTGAAATAAGCATTTTAAACCAACCAGCATCAAAAGTTGTGTCATTTGGTGAAGTTGAGATGTTCATCTTCTGAAATGCTTCTCTCAATGAAAAAAGCATGTTAGTCAAAACAACATCAAAAGTTGAGTCATTTGGTGTCGTTGAGATATTGGTTTTCCGATGTGATTTTCTGAGTGAAATAAGCGTGTTAGTCAAAACAGCATCAATAATTAAGTCATGTGATGAAATCGAGATTTTTGACTTGTGACGTGCTTTATCTCACGGAAGTAAGCATGTTCGACGAACAAACATCGAACCTTGAGACATTTTATGAAGTTCAGACATTCATCTTCTGATGTGCGTATCTGAGTGAAATAAGCATGTTTGTGAAAACAGCATCAGAAATTAAATCATTTGGCGATGTTGAGATTTTTGACTTCTGAACTGCTTAACTCGTTGAAATGAGCATTTTAATTTAAACAGCATCATAAATTAATTAATTTGGTGAAGTTAAGGTTTTTGCCTTCTGAAGTCCTTAACTCGCTGAAATAAGCAAGTCAGTCAAAACAACATCAAAAGTTGAGTCATTTAGTGAAGTTGAGATTGTCATCTTCTGAAATGCTTCTCTCAATGAAAAAAGCATGTCATTCAAACCAACGTCAAAAACTAACTCATTTGGTGACGTTCAGACATTGGTCTTCTGATGTGCTTATCTGAGTGAAATAAGCATGTTTGTTAAAACAGCATCAGAAATTCAATCATTT
Source organism: Rhincodon typus (assembly GCF_021869965.1). Lineage (NCBI taxonomy): Eukaryota > Metazoa > Chordata > Chondrichthyes > Orectolobiformes > Rhincodontidae > Rhincodon > Rhincodon typus. The sequence goes on along the minus strand of NW_025969562.1, from coordinate 3,259 downwards.
GGTGACGTTGAGATTTTTGACTTCTGAACTGTTTAACTCGCTGAAATAAGCATTTAATTAAAACAGCAGCACAAATCAATTCATTTGGTGAAGTTAAGGTTTTTGCCTTCTGAAGTCCTTAACTCGCTGAAATAAGCAAGGCAGTCAAAACAACATCAAAAGTTGAGTCATTTGGTGAAGTTGAGATTTTCATCTTCTGACGTGCTTATCTCAAAGAAATCAGCATGTCATTCAAACCAACATCAAAAACCAACTCATTTGGTGAATATGAGATATAAGTCTTTGGATGTGATTATCTGAGTGAAATAAGCGTGTTAGTCAAAACAGCATCAATAATTAAATAATTTGATGAATTAGAGATTTTTGACTTCTGAAGTGCTTACCTCAATCAAATAAGCATGTTAGTCAAAACAACATTAAAAATTGAGTCATTTGGTGAAGTTCAGATTTTAGTCTTCTAAAGTACTTCACTCACTAAAATAAGCATTTTAGTCTAACCAGCATCAAAAATCAAGTCATTTGATGAAGTTGACATTTTTGACTGCTGTCGTGCTCATCTCACTGAAATAAGCATTTTAGTCAAACCAGCATCGAAAGTTATGTCCTTTGGTGAATTTGAGATTTTACTCTTCTGATATGCTTATTTCACTGAAATAAGCACATTAGTCAAAACAACATCAAAAGTTGAGTCATTTGGTGAAGTTGAGATTTTTGAGTTCTGAAATACTTCTCTCAATCAAATAAGCATGTTAGTCAAACCATGATCAAATCAACAGTCATTTGGTGAAGTTCAGGTTTTGGTGTTCTGAAGAGCGAAACTCGCTGAAATAAGCATTTTAAACCAACCAGCATCAAAAGTTGTGTCATTTGGTGAAGTTGAGATGTTCATCTTCTGAAATGCTTCTCTCAATGAAAAAAGCATGTTAGTCAAAACAACATCAAAAGTTGAGTCATTTGGTGTCGTTGAGATATTGGTTTTCCGATGTGATTTTCTGAGTGAAATAAGCGTGTTAGTCAAAACAGCATCAATAATTAAGTCATGTGATGAAATCGAGATTTTTGACTTGTGACGTGCTTTATCTCACGGAAGTAAGCATGTTCGACGAACAAACATCGAACCTTGAGACATTTTATGAAGTTCAGACATTCATCTTCTGATGTGCGTATCTGAGTGAAATAAGCATGTTTGTGAAAACAGCATCAGAAATTAAATCATTTGGCGA
>NW_025969562.1:0-1536 GCF_021869965.1 Rhincodon typus | reverse complement strand
TGAGTGATTTGGTGAAGTTAAGATTTTTGACTTCTGAAATGCTTCTCTCAATCAAATAAGCATGTCAGTCAAACCATCATCAAAACTACAGTCATTTGGTGAAGTTCAGGTTTTGGTGTTCTGAAGAGCTTAACTTGCTGAAATAAATATTTTAAACCAACCGGCATCAGAAGTTGTGTCATTTGGTGAAGTTGAGATTTTGGTCTTCTGAAGTGGTTATCTGACTCAAATGAGCATGTTAGTCGAACCAACAGCAAAACTGGAGTCATTTGGTGAAGTTCAGATTTCGGTCTTCTGAAGTGCTTATCTGAGTGAAATAAGCATGTTAGTCTAAACTGCATCAACCATTAAATCATTTGGTGAAGTTGAGATTTTTGACATCTGAAGTGCTTATGTCACCGAAACAAGAATTTCAGTCAAATTAGCATCAAAGGTTACGTCCTTTGGTGAAGTTGAGATTTTAGTGTGCTGATATGGTTGTCTTGCTGAAATAAGCATTTTAGTCAAACCAGCATCAAAAGATGAGTGTCTTCGTGAAATTGAGATTTTGTTCTTCTGATATGCTTATCTCGCTAAATTAAGCCCGTTCGTCAAAACAACATCAAAAGTTGAGTCATTTGGGAAGTTGAGACTTTGATCTTCTGAGGAGCTTAACTCGCTGAAATAAGCATTTTAATTTAAACAGCATCAAAAGTTAGGTCATCTGCTGAAGGTGAGATTTTAGTCTTCTGATATGCTTATCTCGCTGAAATAAGCACTTTAGTCAAATCAACATTGAAAGTTGAGTCATTTGGTGGAGTTGAGATTTTTTATTTCTGACGTGCTTATCTCACTGAAGTAAGCATGTTAGTCCAACCAACATCGAAACCTGAGTCATATGGTGAAGTTCAGATTTTGGTCTACTCAAGAGCTTAACTCGATGGAATAAGCATTTTATTCCAACAAGCATCGAAAGTTGAGTCATCTGGTGAATTTGAGATTTTAGCCTCTGACGTTCTTTAATCGCTGAAATAAGCCTGTTAGTTAAACCATCATCAAAACTTGAGTCATTTGGTCAAGTTCAGGTTTTGGTTTTCTAAAGTGCTTATCTCACTGAAATAAGCACGTTAGTCAAAACAGTATTTAAAATTAAGTCATTTGGTGAAGTTGAGATTTTTGTCTTCAGAAGTGCTTATCTCACTCAAGTATGCATGTTAGTCAAACCAACATCAAAAGTTAAGTCATTTGGTGAATTTGAGAATTTGACCTTCTGACGTGCTTATCTCAAAGAAATCAACATGTCATTCAAACCAACATCAAAAACCAACTCATTTGGTGAAGTTGGGATTTTTGACTTCTGAAGCGTTTATCTCACTCAGATAAGCATGTTCGTCAAACCAACATCAAAACGTGAGTCATTTGGTGAAGTTCAGATTTTGGTCTTCTGAAGTGATGAACTCGCTGAAATTAGCATGTTATTCAAAACAACATCAAAAGTTGAGTCATTTGGTGAAGTTGAGATCTTTGAATTCTGAATTGGTTATCTCACTCAAATAA
>NW_025969561.1:0-14599 GCF_021869965.1 Rhincodon typus | reverse complement strand
GCTGTGTTCATCCAGCTCTACACCTTGTTATCTCAGAAAGAAAGAAGTGTGTTCCACAGGGATTGGTGCTGGATCCGCTTTTGTTTGTCATTTATATAAATGATTTAGATCAGAATACAGAAAGCCAAGATTGGTAGTATAGTGAACAGTGAAGAAGGTGATCTAAGATTACAAAGAGATCTTGATCACTTGGGTCAATGGACTGAAGAATGGCAAATGGAGTTTAATTTGGATAAATGCAAGGTATTGCATTTTGGTTAAGCAAACTAAAACAAGACATACAATTAAAAGTAAGGCCTTGGGCAGTGTTATAGAACAGAAAGATCTAGGGGTTCAGGCACGTAATTCCTTGAAGTATGTCATCACATATGGATAGAGTATTTAAGAAGGCATTTAGCATGCTTGCCTTCATTGCTCAGACCTTTGAGTATACGAGTTGGGACGTTATGTTGAGGTTGTGCAGGACATCTTCTCCCTCGGAGGGGCTTTTCAAGACTAAGGGGCAATTTTTAAGGTGAGAAGAGAAAGATTTAAAGAAGACGCAAGCAGCAATTTTTTTTACACAGAGAGTGATTCATGTGCAGAATGAATTTCCAGAGGAAGTGATGGATGCAGGTACAATTACAGTGTTTAAAAGACGTTCAGATAAGTATATGAATAAGAAATGTTTTAGGGGATTTGTGCCAAGCGCAGGCAGGTGGGACTAGTTTAGTTTGGGATTATGTCCGGTATGGACTGGTTGGGCCAAATGGCCTGTTTCTGTGCTGTATGACTCCATGAATCTAAGTTCCTGACTGGACAGAGAAGCTTTGAAGGAAGCTCAGCCCATTGTGCAGAGGCAGCAGCTTATTGAATGGCCTCAGTTTTGGTGAACGACGTCCACAAACATTTTGCTTTGTTTTGGAGTATGAGGTTGGAGGAGACAGGAAAGGCGAGGTTAAGAAGACAGTTTACAGCAGAGAAAACTAGTCAGGGCATTTCTTTGCATTCCAGAATGATCAATTTTAGCAGATGATCCACAAGTGTTTTATGTGGTCCAGGTTAAACTGGTGGTGAATGGTTAAATGAATTCATTGAATTTGCATAACACAGGAAGAAGCCATTTGGCCCATCATGTCTAGGTTGGTTGTCTGAAAGAACCACACAGCTAATTCCATTTCTCTGTGGCTTTTCCATAGCTCTACAAATATTTTAATCTTCAGACATCCAACTTCATTCTGGAAACCATGATGGAATCTTGCACTACTACTCACTCCGGCAATTCAGATCCTAACCACTTGGTACATACAAAACTATTTCCTCATTTTACCACTGGATCCTTTGCCAATCAATGTAAATCAGTTACCTTCTACTTTTGACCCAGGTGCTATGGAGACAGTTTCTCCCTCTCTCATCTTTCCAGGTCCCTCATGATTTTGAACACCTCTGTCAAATTTTCTCTCAACCTCTCTTCTTCAAGGAGAACAGTCCAAGCTTATTCTGTCAATCCACATTACTGGCATCTCTCATCCCTTGACCTATTTGCATGAACATTGCCTGCGTCCTCTCCAACATGTTCACATCATTTGTAAAGTGTAGTTCCCAGACCTAAATGCAACATTCCGGATGAGCCGGAACCCAGAATGCAAAGGTCTATAACTATGATTTAGAGATAGTAGGAACTGCGGATGCTGGAGAATCTGAGATAACAAGGTGTAGAGCTGGATGAATACAGCAGGTCAAGCAGCATCAGAGGAGCAGGAAAGCTGAAGTTTCAGGTCTGGACCCTTCTTCAGAAATGGGGGAGGGGAAGGGGATTCTAAAATAAATAGGGAGAGAGGGGGAGGCAGATGGAAGATGGATAAATGAGCAGATAGGTGGAGAGGAGACACACAGGTTAAGGAGGTGAGGATGGAGCCAGTAAAGGTGAGTATAGGTGGGGAGTTAGGATGGGGGTAGGTCAGTCAGGGGAAGACGGACAGGTCAAGGAGGCGGGGATGAGGCTGGTAGGTAGGAGGTGGGGGTGGGGGTTGAGGTGGGAGGAGCAGATAAGTGGGAGAAAGGACAGACAGGTCAGGGAGACGGGGACAAGCTGGGCTGGTTTGGGGATGCAGTCGAGGACAGGGAGATTTTGAAGCTTGTGAAGTCCACATTGATACCATTGGGCTGCAGGGTTCCCAAGCGAAATGTGAGGTGCTGTTCCTGCAACCTTCGGGTGGCATCATTGTGGCACTGGAGGAGGCTCAGGATGGACATGTCGTCCAAGGAGTGGGAGGGGGAGTTGAAGTGGTTCGCGACTGGGAGATGCAGCCGTTTGTCGCAAACCGAGCGTAGGTGTTCCACAAAGCGGTGTCCAAGCCTCCGCTTGGTTTCCCCGATGTAGAGGAGGCCACATCGGGAACAGCGGATACAGTATACCACATTAGCAGATGTGCAGGTGAACATCTGTTTAATGTGGAAGGTTTTCTCGGGGCCTGAGATGGGGGTGAGGGGGGAGGTGTAGGGGCAAGTGTAGCACTTCCTGCGGTTGCAGGGAAAAGTGCCAGGGGTGGTGGGGCTGGAGGGAAGTGTGCAGCGGACAAATGAGTCACAGAGAGAGTGGTCCCTCCGGAAGGCAGATAAGCGTGGAGAGAGAAAAATGTCCTTGGTAGTGGGATCAGGTTGCAGGTGGCGGAAGTGGTGGAGGATGATGCGTTGGATCCGGAGGTTGGTGGGGTGGTATGTGAGGATGAGGGGGATTCTGTTTTTGTTGTTATTGCGAGGAGGGGATGTGAGGGATGAATTGTGGGAAACGCGAGAGATGCGGTTGAGGGCGTTTTCAACCACTGTGGAGTGGAAGTTGCGGTCCTTGAAAAACGAGGGCATCTGGGATATACCATGATTTATTGCTTTTGCACTTTGTTATAAATATTTTCTACCTGGACCTGAGCCCAGCAGCACTACCGTTGCACAACAGGAGCCCCACTCTACGTAGTATATAAAGACCAGAATCTCTTATTTACTACTTTCTCAACCTACGCTGCCCTTTTCAATGATTCATGTACCCATAGCCCCAGGTTCCTCTGCTGCTGACTAAACCCTATTTAAAAATGTATCCTTTATTGTATGTTACTTTCCTTATTCTTCCTACCAAAATATGGCACTTCTTTGCATTAAATTTCATCTGCCATCTGTCCACCTATTCTTCTAGCCTACTTTTGTCCTCTTGAAATTTACACTACCCTTCTCATTGTTCACAATTCTTTAAGACTGGCATTATAAGCAAATTTTGAAATTTTGCCCTGTATGTCTACTGCTAGGCCCTTAATATGAGTCAAGAAAAGCAGTGGACCTAATACGTGAAAAATTCATGAAACTCTTTGTTTCCTATTAGTTTGTATCCAGGTTACTAGTCATTTTTATTCTGTAGACTTCAATTTTGCTGACAAGTGAGTTCATCAAATACCTTTCAGTGCATGTGCATGAATGGCATCAAGCACAGTACCCTCATCAAATCTCACACCTCTTTAAAAAACTTAATCAAATTAGTTTGCCTGTTTAATATACATGCTAGCTTTGTTTAAGTAATTCACTCATGCCCAATTGAACTTTGATCCACTTTTGTGTGGACTTCTTTTTATCATACCTGTTCAAATCTATGCCGCTTAGACTTAGGGGAGAGGAGATGAAGGCCATACCAGAAATCTCACCACTGGATGAGAGAGAGGTCATGGTTTTAATGAAGACTAGAAAGTTGAAGGTGAAGGTCAGGACTTGATTGTACAGATGGGGAGCTGCAGAAATGCTGTGGTGAATGAGGACCAGAGGAAAGACAGTAAGGGTGTTTAGAGTTCCATTGTAAAAAAATTCTCCTTGCGTTCCCTTCAACTCTTGCCCGAAAGCTTATATCTCTGACTACTAGCCCTTGCTATCGTCACTTTGACTACCTTATCTAAGCTTGCCGTTATTTTGTACACCGCGTAGATTCAGAATTGGCTTGCCCAAAGAAGAGAGAGGATAGTGGTGGAAGGGTGTTTTTCAGGCTGGAGGTCTGTGACTGACGATGTTTGCAGACAATACAAAAATAGGTGAAGTTGTAGATTGTGTAGAAGGTTGTCAAAGGATACAGGGGGATATAAATCAGTTGCAGATATGGGTGGAGAAATGGCAGATGGAGTTTAATTTGGATATGTGTGAGGTTCTGCAGTTTTGGAGAACAAATGTTAAGGAAAAGTATACTGTTAATTGCAGAATCCTGAACAGCATTGATGTACAGACGGACCTTGGTGTTCAAGTCTACAGCTCCCTGAAAGTGGCCACTCAAATAGATAGGGTGGAAAAGAAAGTGTATTGACATGCTTGTCTTTATTGGTTGGAGAACCAAGTACAAGAATCAGGGTGTCCAGTTGTAGCTTTTAAGGCTTTGGTTAGGCCACAGTTAAAGTATTGGGTTCAATTCTGGTTGCCCCATTACGGGAAGGATGTGGAGGCTTTGGAGAAGGTGCAGAAGAAGTTTATAACGATGCTGCCTGGTTTAGAGAGTATGAGCTATAACGAAAGGCTAGAAAAACTCGGGTTGTTTTCTCTGGAGCGGCGGAGGTTGACGAGAGACTTGATAGAAGACTATAAAATTATGAGATGCATAGAATGGGTTGATGGTCAGAATCTTTTTCCCAGAGTTGAAATGTCTATTATTAGGGGCATGCATTTAAGGTGAGAGGGGGGAAGTTCAAAGGAGACATGAGGGGAAGTTTTTAATGCAGAAAATCGTTGAAGTCTGGAATATGCTGCTGGGGTGGTGGTGGAGGTAGATACGATAGGGGCATTTAAGAGACTTTTAGATAAGCACATAAATATGCAAGCAATGGAGGGATATGGACCAGTGACAGGCAGAAGGGATTAGTTTAATTTAGCGTCATGTTTGACACAACATCATGGGCCGAAGGGCCTATTCCTGTGTTGTACGGCTGTATATTCTATGCTCTGCCTTTTACAAATTTATGCCGGAATTCATTAACTCAAACCTCTCCCGGTGCCTGTTTATTTTTTTCCCTTATTATTATTTCTAAAACCTTAACCACTGTTGATGTTGAACTGACCAATCTGTAGTTATTAGGAGAGTCTTAACACTTTTTCTTGAATATTTATATCACATTTGCTGCTCAACAATCCTCTAGCACCCCACCGTATTCGTGAAAGTTTGGAAGATTACGGCAAGCCTTTCAGTTATCTCCCACTTTTACTTCCTTTCATAACCTTAAATGGAAAACCTCAGGACCAGATGGTTTATCTATTCCGGATAGAACCAACCTTCCTAGTAACGAGTTGTAGAGTTACAGAGTCATACAGCATGGAAACAGGCCCTTCGGCCGAACAGGTTTCCTAAACTGAACTAGTCTCATATGCCCGAATTGGCCCATATCTCCCAAAACCTTTTCTACCCATGAACCTGTTGAAAAGTCTTTTAAATGTTATAATTGTACCCACCTCTACAACTTCTTCTGGCAGCTCATTCCATGTCTGCATCATTCACTGTGTGAAAAAGTTGCTTCTCAGGTCCCTTTGCTCCCTTCTCCTTAAATCTATGCCCTCTAGTTTTGGACTCCCCTACCCTGGGGAAAAGACCTTGGCTATTATTTTTGCTGGCAAATAAACACAGGAAATGCTTGGAAACACTCGGGAAGTCTGGCAGCATTGGCAGAGAGATCCAGTATTAATGTTTCATTTCAACGGCCTTTCACCAAAACCAGATGTCATCACTTTGAAATGTCAAATCTGCATCCCACTCTGCAAACAGTGCCTGACCTATGTGTTTCCAGCATTTTCTGTTTTAATTTCGGATTTCCCTGCGTTTGCAGGAATTCACCATTTTATATTTGTTAACTGCAATGTTGGTGTTCAATCCAACTAAACAGTTTTGGCCTTTTCTTATTTATTAAGGAATATATTGTGCCCAAATTCTATACAGAATGAGTCTTTCTTCTGAACCAAGGCATCTTATTTGTAACATCTAATTATTTTCACAGTCTTTTAAAAATATAGCAATTTAAGATGAGTAATCTGAAACAGGAGACATTTGGAAAACATTCCACTGCAGTTCACAGAGTCAAAATTGAATACATCCAATCAATTTTCACCCCATCCATTTCTTCCTCCTTCCTCTGTATGCCTAAAGAACACAGTCTGCCTGTTTGCTATTCATGCACAGATGAAAGGGAATGTAGAAAATCCTCTACGTTTGTGGTTAAAGTATATAAGGAAGTGTATTCCCATTTATAATTCCTATAATTTGGTAGTTATACATCCAGTTGCCTAGGCCTCAAGCTCTGGAATTTCCATCCTTCACCTCTCCATCTGTCTACCTCACTTGTTTCCTTTAAACAGTTCTTAAAACCTACCTTTTCTACCAAAATCTTGATCATCTGTCTTAATATCTCCTTATGTGGCTCATGTTATACTTTATTTTATAATGCTGCTGTAGAGCTCCTTGGAACACTCATTATATTAAAGGTGCTATATAAATGTAAGCTGTCATTTTAGGCAGTGAAGAGACTTATAGGAGCTGGGAGGTGACCTCTTTGATGCAGAATACCATGTACTCAGTTTCTGACATCTCATGAATTGAATTATTAAACTATGAATCTAAAGTAACGCATAGTGACTGTGGCTTTTGAGATGCTGGCAGTCGGAAGCAATTTTACTCTTTAATAGAGGTCAAAAACCTTGTTCATACAACTATAGCTTAAAAATGTTGCACGGTTCAGTGCCAGAATAATTAGTGGTGCAATCAAGGTTTTGACAATATCTCGGACCTTCTAAAGCAATACTCATAAATGTAGTAAAAATAAAACTTTCAATGTTTTACTGCTATCTTAAATCTACATTCTTATTTAAAATCCTTTGTAAGTTATTGAGTGATGAAACTTCCAGCACTGGTTGTTTGATATGAATACTGAAACTAACTGCACCAGAACAAAGAAGTTTACTCATACAGAAACCCCTCTGCAGTCCTGCTATAGATTTTACAAATGCCCGACTAAACTATTGCTGTGGGATTAGTTCTTGATCTAATTATTTTTAATCCACCTGGACACCACTACTGTGCCACAAGAGCCTCTAAATTTCAGCATATGTTATGGTGGAATTCAAACCCATATCCCCACAGGATTGCGTGTTCAGTGGCATTAGGGGAGGCAATGGTCATCACTAGACAATTAATCCAGAAATTTAGTTAATGTTCTGGAGACCCAAGATCAAATCCCACTATGGCAGATGGTGAATTTGGATCTAATGATGACCATTGTTGATTGTCAGGAAAACATCTGATTCACTAATGTCCTTCAGAGAAGGCAATCTGTCATCCTTACCTGGTCTAGCCTACATGTGGCTCCAGACCCACAGCAATGGGGTTGACTCTTAACTGTCCTCTGGGGATTTAGGGATGGGCAATAAATGTTGGCCTAAGAGGTGGCTACATCCTGTGAGTGAATAACAAAATAAGCATTACTCCATCACATAGTAATTCATATTTGAATTGGGACTGGGACTTGAACCCAGACTAACAGCAGTGAAATTGTCACAACTTAACCGCTAGACCACCTGGGACACTAACTAATTTCTGATCCATGATAAATTAGTGATCTCTTTAAGGGGAAAAAACATCAGATTGGGCTTAGCTGTGACACACTCAAACAGCAACAACTTGCCACACACGCAAACTGGAGGAACAACACCGCATATTCCCCCTCGGAACCTTACACCCAATGACCTCAACATAGAACTCACCAGTTTCAAAATCTCCCCACCTCCAGCCTTATCCCATGTCCAACCTTCCGTCTCATCCCACCTCCTTGACTTGACACAACTTGTCCATCTTCTTTCCCACCTATCCGACCCACCGTTCCCACTGACCAATCTCCACTACCTCCTCCCTGCATCCATCTATCACAATCCCACCTACCTTCTCCCAGCCCCACTCCCTCCCTCTGTTTATTTCCGAGCTCCCTTCCTCCTCCCCAAACCTGATGAAGGGTGTAAACCTGAAACTTTTCTACTCCTCTGCCTGACCTGCTGTGTTCCTCCAGCTCCACGCTCTAATGACTCTGACTCTAGTATCTGCAGTTCTTGCTATCTCCTGCCTTTATCAAGCATTTTACAGAAGTGTGATAAACAGTGACAATGACCACTGCACCTTGACATTCAATGATGTTAGCATCAGTTGAGTCCCCCACTGCCAACATCAGGGGATTACCATTGACCACAAACACAACTGGACTCACCACATTAACAGAGTGGCTACAGAGCAGATCAGAGGCTAGGGATTCTACGGTGAGTAACTCACCTTCTGACTCGCAAAGTCTGTCTACCACCTACAAGGCACAAGTCAGAAGTGTGTTGGAATACTCCCCACTTGCCTGGATGGTGCAGCTCCAACAACAATCAAGCTCGATACCATTCAGGACAAAGCAGCTTTGATTGGCACTACATCCACAAGCATTCATTCCCCTCACCACCAATAGTCAGTACACACTGACTTAGACTTAGAATCCCTACAGTGTGGAAACAGGCCCTTCAGCCCAACAAGTCCACACCAACTCTCACAGCATCCCACCCAAACCCATCCCCCATAACCCATCTTATCTATACATACCTGAACACTACGGGCAATTTAGCATGGCCAATCCACCTAACCTGCACAGCTTTGAACTGTGGGAGGAAACCGGAGCACCTAGAGGAAACCCACGCAGACAGGTGCCCGAGGGTGGAATCAAACCCAGGCCATTGGTGCTGTGAGGCAGCAGTGCTAACCACTGAGCCACCGTGCCGCCCCACTGCTGCTATCTACAAGATACACTGCAGGAATTTTCCAAAGATCCTCTGACAGCACCTTCCAAACCTATGATCATTTCCATCTAGAAGGACAAAGGCAGCAGACACATGAATACACCACCACTTGCAAGTTTCCCTCCAAATCACATGAATAAAGAGTGTTTTGCTTCAACACCAGTAGTTTGCCTAATCAAATTGCATCCAGAAACACATCTGCTTTAAAATAAGAAAATGTTAAGGTCGAGGCTATCATCTTAACATATTTTGAGGGCCTTTCGTCTGGTCCATAATAAACTGGGGGCTATTGCACAGGATCAAAATCTCTAATTCCAGGTTGGATTTAGGACTGTTGGACTGAAAGGCAATGGGTGGTGAGTGTTGGTGTATTTTTTTATTTCTGGTGTTGAATTCAGGTGGTTTAAACAGAGTATGCCTTATCTAATGGCTTTTCAGTCATTAAGAGTTTCCTAGGGGTGGAAAAAGTCACTTCAGGAGTTCTACAGAACGTGAGCAAGACAAAGCTTTCAGAATTGGCAAACAATCAAAATTGGAGTTCGGGTTGCCTGTGTCTATCAGGAAAGGGGGGATAATTATGGCAATCACGCAGCATTTACAATTGCTAGCAATGCTATCGGAATCTTTGGCAATGGCTAAAATTCAATTGCTAATGAAGCAGCTTGGATTAGAGGCAATGGCAAGGGACAAGGAAAAAGAAAGAATAGCCCTGGCAGAACAAAAAGAAAGAAAAAAGGAGATGAAACAGTTTGAATTACAATTAAAAGCAGAAGAAAGGGAGAAAGAGACAGTTTTTGAACTTCAGAGGTTGGAACTGAAAACTCAAAGTTGATTTACAACGGCAGAGGTAGAGGTGAAAAGTAGGAGTAGTAATGAGGACATGATGGAAAGCAATCCCATCATGGTAAAGGCCTGGTGGAGATCTGCTTAAATATGTCCAAACATTGTCAAAGTTTGACGAGAAGGATGTAGAGGCCTTTTTCATTTCATTTGAGAAAGTGACTAAACAAATGAAATGGCCGGTGCCCATGTGGTATTTTTGATCTAAACAAAGTTGGTAGGTGGAGCTAGTGAGGTATTTGCATCACCATCGGAGGGAGGCATCAAAGGTACCAGAAGCTGACAGACAATGTTTTAGGAATCAAAGGAGGGAACCTGGTCAAATGTACATAAAGTTTGAAAGGATTGAACAAAGAATTTTCATAGGTGGATAAGGGCATTGAAAATAGATCAAACATAAGATGCCCTTGCCGTCAAGCTTCTTGAATGTTTTTGGAGCTGCACTTATTTGGGCAAGTGGGGAGTTCCAACATATTCCTGACTTGTGTCTTGCAGATGGTAGACATGCTTTGGTGCATCAGGAAATGAGTAACTTACTGCAGGATATCTGGTCTCTGAGCTGCTCTTGTAGCTACAGAGTTGCTATGGCTAGTCCAGTTCAGTTCCTGGTCAGTGGTAACCCTCCCCAGGATGTTGATACTGAGGGAATTCAGTGATGATAATACCATTGAATGTGAAGAGGAGATGTTTAGATTCTCTCTTGTTGGAGATGGTCATTGCCTGGCACTTGCAAGACCTGAAAGTAGCTAGCCATTAGTAGCTCATGCGTGACGATTGTCCATATAGACGCAGCTTCAATATCTAAGGAGCTGCGAATGATACTGATCATTGTGCAATCATGAGTAAACATTTCCACTCTGACCTTACGATGGAGGGAAGGTCACTGACGAAGCAGCCGAAGATAGTTGGGCCTAGGACTCTAAACAATTTTACTGCTTTTAAATTACTCTCAATTGCGAATCATTCTTTATGTACGGTATTATAAACTTGTTACCGCACCTAAGTCACTCCGTTGTTAACTATTACAGATTGTTAGTCATACACTTTATTTTCTGTATTTGACAATTGGGCAATGCAGTTTGCTCAAATTGCATTGCAGTAGCCAAGAGATTGTGGACTCTGTGAACGATTCTGTAGCATCTTTTGAGTTTACAATATGCATGCTTGTAAATTGCTTGCTGAGGTTGTGAACAGCATGTGTGCTTGCATGTTATTTACTAATTGGGTGAACGATGTTGTAAGCACAATTTTATGATTGCAGTTCAGTGTTCAATCATGGTTTGCATGGTGCATATTATTGAGGACTGCTTACACATTGAGCACATTTATTTCAAGACAGTTCAGTATATTGAATCTTGTTTATGATTGTAGCTATAACTGCTGATATAATGAAAATGCTATAGCTGTTGAGTAATGGCACTCACATATTTAGAGACATTTATTGGGCATGTTTTAAGGAAAATGCTTTCGAATTGTGTGTTTGATTTGTGAATGATGGGGTAATTCATTATTCGCCGGCATAACTTCAATGGGTTAATATGACAACAAGACAGTTTAAGCTGAAGTATTGTTAATGTTCCCTTCTTTTCACTGACAAGATCTCCTTTTTCTCTCTCTGATACAGGTAATCAGATCCAAACCCTCGGGAATATCTCCAAGGATCAGGTTTATCCACTGAAACTCAAGGGCATCTCCATCTGTTTTTGTGCATTGAAGGCTGCCCTTTGTGGGAACTATGTCAGTTTTGGTGTTTTCCAGTTATATGGAGATAACCACTTTGACAATGCATTGCAGGCCTTCCTAAAAATGCTGCTGTCAACCTGTCACAATGATTTGCTGGTAAGTGACCAGATAACCTTGAACTTATGAAAACTTTTTCATCTAATTGGTTTGGGAAGGAAAGGGATCTGCAGTCCACAAGTCTACTTTCCCCATTATCTTTTTCAGTGTGACTCCTTCCTATCAGTACCTTCACTAATGCTCAGAAACATGGAGCCTATCTTGTGCAGAGTCATGATGCCAGTTTCAGAATGGGAATTTAGAATCTCAGTGTAACTGATTGTATTGAAGTACCTCCATCATATTGAGAGATCCTTATCCAGAGCATATACGCTTAACTTATAAATGTAGCTCCATAGCAGACACTGATACTTTGACAGCACACAGTATGGACTTTAAAGACAATGTATTTTGTAAGTCACATCCCTGAAATGTGATTGACCTTAATTTGTGCAGTGCTTTATTTAGAAATCCCATGGATATGATTTCTTTCATCTCACTAGAATACGTTGACACTTTGTGTGTGTATGCACATTCAGTCTTATTAGATCCATTGGACATTTTGAAATTCAATAAACTTTAGTCACACCACCTTTTACGAAAGAGGAGAAGTTTCTTATGGCAATTCAATGGACAATTCACATAGCAGATGGAAAGTTCGGATAGAGTAGAAGTTGCTCTTAAGGTTGAAGTTGAAAGAGTTTGTTGAGATAGGATAGAGGGAGATTTACTCTGTATCTAAAATCAGGGCCTATGAGTTAGTTACACACTGGATGACGTATAACCATCTATTAACCTTCATGTGCTGCAATTAGAATCATTTTCTGCCCTTACACTGCGTAAAGGCACTATCAGTAAATATCTTGGCAGTCAGCAGCCTGACCCTATGAAGTAAAACCTGCAGGCAATTGGATGTGTAGAAGGGTAATGAACTAATTGTTACTTAAAATTTTAAAAATTAGTTCATCATTGAGCCATTGAATGCTTGAGACAGAACATAATGGGAGTAATTAATAATTATTGGTGAAACATGCCCTTCTGGACAAGGGTTAGATGCTAAAATTGACCTAGTGCTTGACATACATTATTCATTATTATTCACATATTCTCTTAGATTATGATTAATTAAAAATAGGGTAAATGATTTGCCTGCAAAGGTTCAGATATTATCTAAGGGCCCCAGTGGATACAGCTTTTCTCAGCTAATTGGGGTTTTCTGTTACTTTTGAGAACTGAACCTACACAAATATTTTAAAGTAAATCCATAATCCTGAATTGTTAGTGGGGGGAAAGAGGGGGCGGGGGGGAGGGGGTTTGGTGGAGGAGGAAAGAAAGCCGATAACTCAACAGCAAATATTTCACATTTAATTTGGTGTGGCAAGATTTGGAGACTGTAATTCCAAAATGGAAAAGTACTGGGAGAAAACTCATTGACGTTTGAGCGAATGAAGCCCTGTGAAGGGTATATAGCACAAACAAACCTTTCCGCTTCAGCTTTAATTGAACCCATTGAACAGTCAGGGTATGCAGGGGTTGTTGGTGGGAATGTGATCTGGGATAAGCTCTGAACATTTAGGCTTTCCCTCACAAATAACTGAAAGACCTCCACAGAGGCAGTTATCCCGTCCCCAAGTCATCCTTTATTTACACGTGGAGAGTCCTTGACACTGACCCAGCTTCCTCACAGCGACCTTTCAGAGTGAACAGAACCTCTGACACTCCTGTGTATATTTGTCAGACAGTGCTCCCTGATTGGACCAGATTATCACAATTTTGTAACTCTTATTCTGTAAGGTCCATATCGCTGACCTCATTACAATCACTACAAACCCTTCCCCTCTGAGTCTGAGGACATAGGCTGGTTCTTTTCTTCAGAGCTCTTCCTGTTGTGTTTTAGCACCTGGTCAGGTTTGTCTAGCTTTGCCTCTGAGAAGGTGGCATATGAAGCACAATAGCTCAGCTCTTGCGCCCAGAGCATCGTGGAAGAAATTTGTTATCGTCTTCAGGCAACAAAAGGCATTGAGGCAGCAACATCTGCCTTGTCCAACTCAGATTCTGAGGTATCTTCAACACTTGGCTGAGAGGGAGAACCCACAGTTTTTAGAACAGTCAGAAGGGCATTTGAGGAGGTGGGCACGTTTTGCTCCCACACCATTTGCTAGTCTGCAGCTTTCGTATGGTGCATGAGCTTGTTCAGGACCGTTGCACTACCCGAACTTTATACATCACTGGACCTGATGTTACTTTAACTATGCCTCTTCGCTATACAGGGCCATTCCTGTGGTTTCTACATCAAACTTCATCCCCTGAAGTAAACTGTCTCTCTCACTTAACGGAGTCTTGTGTTGGCATTGTCGTTTCTGATGCCATTTCGCTGCCATTCCCCCCCACCCCCAGATCCGGAAAGATCAGATTTAACCTGATGTGGAGTATTCTCCCCATTAGCAACTCTACAGGGAGCTATCCCTGTGGTTAGATGAGGGCTCGTCCTATCATCAAGTAGGAACCAGGACAGTTTGGTATCTAATGAAGCTGTAGGCTATTTCTTTAAGCCTGCCTTCAAAAGGTTGGACTATTCAACTTTAGGAAATATTCAAATTCCCTGCTGGTAAACAATGGATCTTTGACCAATACTTCTGGGAGTCAATGTATAACGAAAGATGCATGCAGTTTTCCGTCATCACCCCCATGTTTGATGAATGAACTCTATGCACGTTGAGGCATTTTGAGTGGGCACCCACAATGACTAAGAACATTGAGCCAATAAAAGGACCTGCGTAGTCAACTTGTAACCGAGTCCAGGGTTTACCTGGCCATTTTCATAAATGTGGGGGAAGCTGCTGGCAGTAATTTTTGTCCTTGTTAGCACTCTGGGCAGTGCCCCACCAAAGTAGCTATGTCTGCATCAACGCCTGGCCACCAGATATAATTTCGCACCAACATCTACATTTTGGAAACCCCAGGATGACCCTGGTGGACTTCAGTCAGTATCAAGCGACGACCTTTGCTCGGTGTTATGGACCAGACCAAACCTGCTCCAAGTATTCAGAGAAAGTAGGAACTGCCGATGCTGGAGAATCTGATATAACAAGGTGTAGAGCTAGATGAACCTAGCAGGCCAAGCAGCATCAGAGGAGCAGGAAAGCTGACGTTTCGGGTCTAGACCCTTCTTCAGAAA
>NW_025969560.1:0-14607 GCF_021869965.1 Rhincodon typus | reverse complement strand
ATAAGTGAGCTGAATGAGATTTACCATCTCAACTGGGCTGAGTGAAGGGGTCACCAAACAGAAGGTAGGATGTTATTCACTGTGGGACATGGGTCAAAAGTTGGACACTGAGCCAAACTGCATTACAGCCCAACACAGCATAGTGTTCAATATCAGAAAAAAATTCAATGATCTCACCAGGACAAACAAGATAAATGGCAGTTTGAAATTGTAATAATCCACTCACTGTAATGAGCAAGTTTCCCATTTCCCCCGACATAGTCTGGCTGCATTAAATGTGATATTCGACTTTCCAGCATGAGGTACACACTTGGATCTCCTTCACCTTATATTGATGGATCAATGGCCATTGCATTAGCTCAGCTCCTTTTGCTAAGGTTTTCCTTTTGTGCCTTCATAGGTTTGCCACAGCAGCGAGCAGACAAAGAGCAGAACAAGGAACCTGGCCCCTCTGCTTCAGTCTTGGCCAGCACCTCTTTACACATGACAAGCACCAGCCCAGAAACATGTATCTAGGGAGAGCAGTAATTAAGCCAGAAGGGAACATGCACACTGGGGTCCACAGCCTGAATGTCTATGAGAAGCTGGCTGAAAGAGGATGAGGTAGACATGCTGATTGGAAGTTCAGAAACCTCTGGCTTTGATCATGAGTCTTGGATATCTTGTGCTTTAAAGCATGATGCTTGAAGAGCATCAAACATGTCTACAGACACTGCAGATCAGTTAGAGGTGTTTGTCTGTTGCATTTGTGGAACCACAATGGATATATTTCCACCCTGGAGCACATCACAATTTTAAAATGACTTGTAGCAGAGGTGCCACCAACATACAACCAAAGGACAGTTACATCTTCTGGCATGTTAATTGTGACTGTTGCCAAAGTCACTTTGGGTACGAAAGTGCTGAGGGCTGTCAGTTCCGCCTACAAGTAATTGGATCTGGAGCCCAGATGATATACCTAGGGACTTCAGTGATTTGATTAATACCATTCAGCAGCTTTCCCACTAATCCGCATCAAATCAGCATCAATAAACTGGGAAATTTGATGCAAGTGGCATTTAATGGTAAGTAGTATGGAAATTGTATACTTTTAAATATGAAACTGCAATTTGAACTTAGTTTTTAATTTTAAAAATGCTCGTCAAATAGCAGTTGACTGTTAGTCAGTCGTAAATAGGTCACTGGTTGGGTGTTAGTCCTTGATTCTTCCTGCTCCTTCGCCACTTCCATTGCATTAAAAACTTTTACATTTCTACCCCCTTTTCAGTTCTGATGAAAGGTCATTGTCCTGAAACATTAACTCTGTTTCTTTCCACAGATTCTACCTGACCTGCTGAGTTTCCTGAGCACGTTTTGTTCTGATGTCAGACTTCCAGCATCCACAGTATTTTTGCTTTTGTTATGGTGAGAGACTGGGGACTAACTGTCCAACTGGAACAGTGACTCAACAGTATTCCCATAGAGACTGAATTTTTTAAAAGATATTTGAATTCCCAGGAGCTAACCAGAAGAATTACATGCCGAGATTAAGTTTTAAGACTTTTACTGTTATAAACTAAAATGAATTAACTGTAAGCAACATTATATAGTCAATGGGCAATTTATACCAGTCTGAACTACAGAAAAGATTCCCCCTTTATCTTTTAAAGTGACAAGCCCCTCCGTAGATATACTTACTTTGCCCCTTAAGTGGACTCTTCATTCTCTGAGGGACCAGTCAACGGCTATTGTCAGCTTCGAATGGCTTGTTTCATTTTCCTTTTTTCCAGCTGGATAATTTCTAATTGCCATTTTGGCTTTCATGGTGTCATTTATCTTAAAGATCCCTCCATCTAATCAAATCTAAGTGAATATTCCAGTCTTTTTAAAAATCTTCACAAAATTCTTCTTTTCAATCTAAGTGCAAGTTCCCACTTGCATTCTACATGGTGAACATGAACAAAAGGAACGGTTTAGAGGGATATGGACCAAATGCTGGCAAATGGGGCTAGATTAATTTAGAATATCTGGTTGGCATGGACGAGTTGGACCAAAGGATCTGTTTCCGTGCCGTACATCTCTTTGACTCTACGATTCGACCTATCTGATATCTCTATCTTTGCCTCCAGATTCCTGCCGACTAACCAGTCTGTGAGTTTCAGTGATATCTTAGGTGAAGCCCTGTAACCTGATCCTACAAAGGCTTCTGATGGACTGTTCCCTTCTAAAGCCCGTCCCATGGTAATATGAATCACACAGGCCTTATATCCAAGTAGAAATACTAATTAGCTATCTTCTGGGCCCCCAACTCTATTCAATCATGACTATAATAGTTTGAAATATAACTATTTGCAAATATATGACATTCCTAACCCCTCCCAATGAGACCTGAGATTAACAGTCCACCCAGAGTCATCATAAATACCCTTACTATTGTCTACAGGTGTGAATATCTTGCACCTTCTTTACAGTAAATCAATCTGCAGTTCACAGTCCCTATACCAATCAAGGCCAGCAGGATTTGGAGAAGACCAGCCTTCATTACTTAATTTTACCTTAAAATAAACAGACATTCCCAAAACATAATAAAACTTATAAACTTTGTATTGTAACAGTATTTAAATGGTAAATACTTGTGAGAAATCAGAGCTCGATCAGAGGGCACAGCAGAATAAGCTCATAATAAAGTGAAGACTTTAAATTGAGAATTTGCTGAGCACAGGAATTTGAAACAGGTGAGAATGAAGAATGTCTTCAATTATTTACTCATCCTTTAACATCTGTTTAAAGGATTAAAACACATGAATAGAAATTAATAAATCTGCGGTCAAAGGCAAGACCTACATAACAGTTTTTAAGTAATAATATTTAAATAAATAAAAACTGATATCAAAAAGAGAAATAAATAAACCAATTGAACTAAAGCAAGCAATAAAAAGTACAAAATGAAATCCAGTAACCATAAATGCTGATAATCAAAAGCCAATATTAAAGATTATTGACTTGGAAAGAAGAAACCACTAAAAAATAATAGCAGCACATGCAGTGTTGGGACATATATTGTGATGTATATTGATGAGCTTCACTTATTGATACAGTGCATGAGTTTGAAATTTGCAGATGTCATGAAACTTGGAACTATTGTAAACAGTGAGAAAGAAGCAAAAGCCTTCAAGACAATACAGACAGACTGGTGAGATGAATGGACACATTGAGGCGACATATTTTGGTAGGAAGAAGGAGAGGAGAGAAAATACTAATTAAGTGGGAGAATTTTAAAAATGGTGAAGAAGAGACTTGTAAATGCTGTAAACAAATGTTTGAAGATGGCAAGGCAAGTTAACACAGCACTTCATAAAGTATATGGGACAAATAGAGACATAGAGTTCAAAAGCCAGAAGTTACAATAAACCTATATAAAGTATTAGTTGGGGCGGTTCGCTCAGTTGGTAAACCAGTGGAATAAAACTGACAACACATGTTCAATCCCTATACCAGCTGTGGTAGTAGACAGAGAATAAAGGCAATACTGTGGATGCTGGAACGTTGAAACAAACGCAGAGAAGGCTGGAGAAACTTAGCAGGTCTGGCAGCACCTGCGGAAAGAGGAACAGAGGGAAAGTTTTGACTCTTTTTCGAAATTTTGGTTTTCTTTTAAAATGGCACCACTTAATTTGTGTTGTCTCTCCTCATTCTTACTACCAAAATCTATCATCTCACACTTTTATGCATCGAGAACGAGAGTTCTGAAGAAGTCATTTTTAAATCAAAATGTTAACTCTGTTTCTCTCTCCACAAATGCTACCGAATCTGCAGAGTTTCTCTAGCGTTCCATGCATTTGTTGCAGTAAACAGAGACCCTGCCCCCTCACCTTACTTTGTGCTTGTGGAGTAGTGCCCCTCAAGCTGTATTTAACCAATTGTCTTTCTTAATGCAGAAAGATGCCTTTGGCCCTTTGGGAATTGGAATACTGCCCAATTCTGGGCGCCACACTTCGGAGAAAATGTGAAGGCTTTGGAGAGAGTACAGAATGGCTGAGATTGAGTGATTCCACTCGTCAAGACAGACTGATGAAGCTGGGGGTTGTTCTCCTTAAGAGCAGAGAAGTCAAAGAGGAGATTTGACTGCAGTGTTTAAGATCCTAAAGGGCTTATGTAGAATAAATAAAGATAAACTGTTTCCGGTGGTTGAAGGGTTTGATGACCAGAATGCACCAATTTAAGGTGATTGGCAAAAGAGCCAGATGATATGGGGAAAAGCATTTTATGCAATGAATGACTAAGATTGGAATGTAGGTGGATAGATTCAACTGCAGCCTTCACAAGGGAATTAGATAAATACTTGGAAAAAAAAATTACAGGGATACAGAGAAAGAGCAGGGCAATGGAACTGATTAGACTGCCCATTGAAAGAGCTGGTGCATAGTTGATGGGCTGAATGGTCTCCTGTGCTGCACTGCTGTATGGTTCTGTTACTGCAGAATGTGGAAATTTGTGGACACTTGAGACTGTTCCAGATGGGCACATCTGTGGGAAATGGCTTTGTCTTGACTCATTCTGATTAGGGTCATTGAGGAGGAGCAGAAGTTAAAAATGTTTTGACAAGTAAAGGAGTAAGGAAAAATATCTGGATTGCATATGCCAGAAGTCAGACCATATATAGAAATACAGGGACGGGAAGAGGAGTGTGTAACTCAAAGCATAGTATGGGAAACCTAACAGGGACAGGGAAAGTGTGGTCACATGGGTGCAGTCTCTTTCCATGCTTAGTTGGCCCATTTTCCCACCTCATCTGCCTTGCGATTGACTAGTTAAGAAAATTAATCTAGTTCTTACTATGTAAGCTCAGACTTGTTTCATTTTGCTTCTTCGGGGATGTGGATGTAGC
This sequence comes from Rhincodon typus, assembly GCF_021869965.1. NCBI lineage: Eukaryota > Metazoa > Chordata > Chondrichthyes > Orectolobiformes > Rhincodontidae > Rhincodon > Rhincodon typus. The sequence goes on along the minus strand of NW_025969560.1, from coordinate 9,740 downwards.
TGCTTAGGCTGGCATTTATTTCTAATTGGCTATGAGGAGTTGGTGGTGAACCACATTCTTGAATACAACCAAGTAGCTTGCTTGGTAATTTCAGACGGCAGTTTAGGGTCAACAGTGAGTTCTGGAGTGCATAAGGGCCAGGCTGGGTAAGGATCTTAGAGTTCCTTACTAAAAAGTACATTGGTGAGCTCATATTAGGACTGGGGCTTGCAATTCCAGACCTTGAGATCCTAAGGTTTTGGGTTCAATCTTGTATTTGTACAGATAAAACTATTATCCTGATTCCTCATGTGTTTACAGGGTTTTCTTTCAATATCATTTACAGTCAGCATATTTAGAATCACAGAAATGTTACAGTACAGAAAGAGGCTATCTGGCCCATCGTGTCTACGACAGCTCTCCAAAGGAGCAGCTCATTTAATGAAAATCTGATTAGATCTGGACTGAGTGCTGTCATGCATGTCCATCCACTTTTCCACTCCAGTCCCACAGGAATCAGTGCCTCTTTACCCACCAGCTATACTTTTAACAGGTTGAAAAAGTCTCATCAACTGGATTATACACATTCAGTCAGTGTCATATTTGGACCCATCTACCAAACTTTAACAGGCCATAGAAGGATATCCACCATTAGGATCATAGCACAAAAAATTAGCAGTTGTTTTTGAGCGATTTAAAAAAGACATATTATAACATTCTCTCCAGTAGCCGGAAACAAATGTCCAGTCTCTACAGAAATTAGGTGGGTAGAAAAGAGATTTACTAGAATGATTCTAGAGATGAGGGGTACAGTCACATGGAAAAACTGAAAAGCTGGGTTGTTCTGCCAGAAGAGAAAAGAACAGCGATCGGAGTGGAGGAGCCCTACTCTGCTGCCATCATGATGTCTGTGACCACACCCAAAGTGGCTGGGGTAAGTGACTTGAGCTGTGAGGGAGGGGGCTGCAAGATCCACAAATGATGGGCTTTTAAAGGGCAAGAACATTGTACAGAACCATGTACTATCCAGGACATAGATCTATGGGGTCCCTAATCTTTGGTGATCCCAATGCATTGGCTCCCTGTTTGCTGTGCAGCTCCGTGCCCTAAACATCACTGACTAACTGTGTTCACACCAGTATTTTTGAATACAGAGGCCAGGGAAAGAATTGAGATGTTTTAGGACGTCAGCAGGACCCATTGCCCTGTATTCGGCCTGGTCATTTTGTTGCCAGGATGCTTAACACACATAATCCTTGATCCATCCTGTGTGGCCATGACGTTAGTACATTTACATTCTGGGCTACACAGAGATTCAAACAAACAGATGTAGTACAAAAACAAGCACGTTAATACGAATGTGATACTTCATGCGCAGTGCCCTGTCGCCAAAGTGCTCTCCAAAAGGGTTTTTCTTTCTGTCCATCCCAGTCCGTCTCAGTGTACACCCAGGGTCTGTAGCTGGGTTGGAGGGAGCCTCCTGGGTAGTGCAGGCCATTGGCCTTTGAGGATCGGTTGGATGATCTTGGGCCATCTCTATTTGGATGTCCCTGACCTGCCGAGGGTCTTCTTACCAGAAGCAAGTGGACCCCTCCTCAGTTTGAACTTCCAAAGTTCGGAGGAGGAGAGTCAGGATGGAGATAGTGGGCTCAGCCACTTCTGGAGTATCCTGAGAGGAGACGTCTGCAGGACCCTGCACGTGATTCCTCCTCCAGCTGGATACTTCCTGGCACCACCCTGTCTCCTCGTGAGGAAGGGGCAGCTGGAGTCCTCACCTGGTTTGCCGTCCTCCTGTTGCCATGTCTTCGGTCCTGAGGACCAATGGCAAAGGTGATGGAGTACCGGTATGTGCCCCTCTCCAGCCGATCCCAAGGGTGCTGGACCTGACTCTCCATGGCAGCTACTAACCTCTCCATAGGGCCAGCTAGACAGTCTCATGCTTGGGACAGCTGGGTTGCCCATAGCATAATTGTACTGCTGCAAACACTGGACATTGAGGACCATTGTGTCCCACATACCTGTCTGCTGCTCCTGTTCCACCCTGTGCATGTGGGCAAAGTCCACATTGCTGACAGCACCAGCTCCTCTCCTGCTTGGGACTGAGCAGGTACCTGGTCTCTAGCAGTTCTCCATGTGTCAGTGACCTGGGCTGTTCCTCAGACAGCTGTGGAACTGTTGCAGTGAGGTGCTCCTGAGTTTGTGCTCCCAAACTTTCCAAGTGTGACATTCCAACCAAGGCGTTAATATCTGAGCTGGAGGTGGGTGTAGCAGGAGCCTTGCTGATAATTCCTCTGAGGTTTTCGTTATTTCTTCAGAGGTCAAAGAGAAGGTAGAGCTGGCCATTTCTCCGCTGGGGTCATGGACATCCCACCTGCAGGACACAAGGGAGAAATAGCATTGCAGCCAGTGGTTAGAAATGGTGTGCAATGAATGACACTGACACCTCGGGGGGTGTGAGAGTCACAGTGGATGAAGAATGGGACTTACTCAGTTGGTGGCACACAGATGTCTCAGCATCCCCACAGGAGTGGCCCCAGTCTTCAGCTCCAAGGGACAGTATCCTCTCTTTGTAGAGGCCAAAGAGCCTGACATCAGCATCCCTCCACCCAGCCAGGCCTTTCTGCCCTACTGTGAGCTGTTTACTCCTTTAGTGAAATAAAGAGAGATACTGAGTGAGTTGAAAATGGATGGCATGGCTGTTAGTGCTGGTGCTGGTAATTGAAAACTGGTGAGGTGTTCAGGGCAAGTGGGTAGGCAGTGCAGAGGGCATGTGGGGTTAATAGTGTGGGAGGTTGGGGAGAATGAGAGCGAGTGTGGGGAGATGTTGCAGGCAATATTGAGAGTGTCACAACATGAGCCTTGGTGGGAGGTGGATGCTCCAGCACATATAGGGGAAGTGAGAGGTAGCAGAAAGAGATGAGTATGACATCCTGGTGGAGCAGAGAAGGTCACTGACCTTCTTGCGGCACTGCAGGCTGTTCCTCCGTATCGTGGAGATTGCACTGACCTGGGTAATGACCTCAGACCAAGCTGTCAGGGTCTGGGAAAAGGGCTCCTCTGCTTTGTATCACCCCTCCCTCCACCAGGATCACCAGGCCCCTGCTGGAGAATCGTGGTGCCATTTTCCACTTCCCTGACATATTCAGAATGACAGCCTGTCACCGAGTAGGCCAGCTTCGGATTGCCAATGCTTGTCCCAGTGCACAATGGATTTTTACACATGGCGTGGGCACCAGGGATGTCAGTCTTTTGGCAGATAACCATGAGTGGTAGGTTGTTCTGGGAAAAACACATGCTAAGATGGAGATAGCATTGGACATGAGGGCTGCCGTAGGGGTGGTGTAGGTAATTAATGGGGTGGGTTTGTCATGATAGGGCAAGAACTCTTACGAGGCCTTGTAATGAGCAAACATCCACAAAACTCAATGCAACTTGCACTTAACCAAAACAAGTAAGATTCAACCTCCTGAGACTTCCCTTTTTTGAAGATATCAATGTAATCCAAAGTTGTGTGATATTCTCAGAATGATCTCCACACAACTCAAAAGCAATGTAATAATACTGTTGATGAAATAGTTTAATCTATTAAAGTCAAGTTAACTGCAAAAGTAACAGCAAAATAACAAACTCGTCAAGTCCTGCAGCCGCCGCAAAAATGAGCTGTGAAACTAATTCAGCCATGAGCCTGTATTATCATAGAATCCCTACAGTGTGGAAACAGGTCCTTTGGCCCAACAAGTCCACACCAACCGTTGGAGCATCCCACCCAGACCCACACCCCTATAAACCACCTAATCTACACCTCCCTGACCACTACAGGGCAATTTAGCATGGCCAATCCACCTTGCCTGCACATCTTTGGACTGTGGGAGGAAACCAGAGCACCTAGAGGAAACCCATGCAAACACAGGAAGAATGTGCAAACTCCACACAGTCGCCAAGGGTGGAATCAAATCCAGGTCCCTGGTGCTGTGAGGCATCAGTACTAACCACTGAGCCACCGTGAGAAAAGGCTGGAGAAATGTGGGCCTTTCAGCCTTGAAAGGTGATGCAAGGACTGTCCAGTATTTAATGCAAGTAAGAAAAATGGTAAATGATATAGAAAAGGTTACTCTGAAACACGCTAAACTATGACAAAATCAGGAGCCAGAGGTTCAAGCTGTTTTCAATAGCACATTTATACGTGATGTCAGGAGGTTCCTCATATAAACAGCAATTAACAGATGACCACTATTTTTCTCTGCCAGCAGCATTGGCAGCTAAGTGCCATGATGCTGTGGTGGACAGTTTTATTCTGCAGAAGGTTTTGGGACTATCAAACTGTAACTTTCAACACCAAAATTGGCTTAAAGCTACATAGAGGATTATAAAAGGCAGTTTGTACTCAATTCCAAGAATTCAGGCAACAGATCTGCGCACATGTTGCATCTGATTTACAGCGGTTCTTGTAACTCCATGAACATGTTCATAGTTTATTGCCTGCAGTGCTACCCTTTATCATTTATCATGATTTTATGATATCGTTTACTGACAACTAATGAAGGGAAATAAAAGCCGTGTGGTCTGACCAGGCATCAGCTATCACTTCTCCCCCACTTCTCCATGCATAATACCTGATGGCCCTATTTCCCAGGCTGTGCAAGCCTTCCTTCTCAGAGGGCATAAGCAGCCTGAACATGGGATGGATGCTAATGCTCGTGGCTGATCACTCCTGCTTTTATCCGGGAAATGAAAGCCAAAGAACCAAATTACGTTCTGTTCCTGTAACGTGCAGCCTATGGTGGGTTTTCAAACAAGTCTATTCATTCTTAAGATCGCAACATTCTTAGAGAGACACTTGGATGTGTACATGAATAGGGATTCTGTTCTATTCTGTGAAAGGTTTGGAGGGATATGGGCCAGGACCAGGCAGGAGAGGCTAGTTTAGTTTGGGATTATGTTCAGCATGGACTGGTTGGACTGAAGAGTCTGTTTCTGTGCTGTATGACTCTGAGAAAGACCATCATCCAGCTTAGTTTCTCTATCCCAAAAACCCTGATATTCCTTGCAACTGTGCTGAATGCATCTAATACTGTGAATGAAAGAATATGTTCAGGTGAAGCTGGGGTAATTAACAACAGTGTTTTGCCTTTTGAGTGTCGCTGATAAGCAGATCAAAGCAAATCAATCAGTGTAGCACCATGTGAGAGGAATACCATTGAGAGTCAGAAATGCTTAGCATATACCACAATGCAGCTTGCACTGACCTTACACCCACTTGGGCAAGTATCCACTGCTTGTAGGACTTCAGTAAGGATCAGTGCCTGAGGACAGGAGCGTAAACCCTAAGCAGAAAAAAGTTTGAACGGCAGAATTATTTTCTCTTGACTGACCCAAATCTGCCCAAGTGGATTGCATATGAGGTCCTTTCTGAGTACAGTACACAGTTATTAATTCCATTAATGTTTTCTGTCAAATCTCTTTTCTAATGTACACAATTTACAACTTGCATCAGGTGAACATCATTGACAGTGGCAGACATACTTAGTATAGTGCAGTTTTGGAATGTGCGGCTACATAAGGTACAGTAACATTAAAGGGTATCAGTGCGCATCTCCTCGTGTATCTTGCCTAATCTGATTAGGTTGTTAAATTTCTTTCTGCATTGATAGGTCGCGGTGGGCTGACACCAACACTCTTGGTCATCATCTTTCAGTAGCCTCGAGTCTCTCTATTCTAAAAAGGGCTCCCTAATGTGCTGACAAAGATTCCATTTCAAAGCACGCTCTTTGATTAGTAATTGAATAGTCCAGATTCTACAAGAGGCTTAGGATTCCAAACCTAAAGATTAGTCTTAATATATGAAATAACTGCACAGAGGCTGGTATCCCATCACCAAGTCATCCTTTATTTACTTGTGCACTGTACACTGGCTGTGGCTAGCAGCTCAAAGTCAGTTCCCTGAACTGAGGAGATTCTCATCTCTCGGTTATACTTTTTTGTCCTCAACTGAGGAGATTCTCATCTCCTGGTTATATTAGTCAGGGCTTTCCTGATTGATTGGTGTTGTTAACCTGGGCCAGTGACATCATGGTCAATGAGGTCCACCTGGTTCCAATTACTACATCCCTCCCTCACTAAGTCCGGGGATCTTTGGCTTGTAGCTTTTTCTGCGACGTTTTTGCCCTAAGTCTGGTTCCTCTGATTCGGACTCTGACATGGGCGGAGTGTACTGGACCGCAGCCCACTTCTTGTGTCTGGAGCATCTTGGGAGAGTTTCCTCCTCTTTCAGGGATACCGTATCGAGGCTGCATCTATCTCGGACTCTGAAATTTGTTCAACACTAGACGGAGAGGGAGAACCTTTGGTTTCTGACAGGCTGTCTAACTGTTCTGAGGGGCCAGGTATGTTTTGTTTCTGCCCCGTTTGTGAGGTAACAGCGTTCAGGTGATCCACATGTTTGTTCAGGACTGTATCACCTACCTGAGCTTTGTATGTCATGGGACCTGACCTTGTGGCACCCTTGCCTCACACCCATACAGGGCCATTTCTATGGTTCTGGGACCAAACTTGGTCCCCTGAATTAAATTGTCTCTCTCGCTTAGAGGAGGCATGTGGCTGGAATTGGTTTTCCTGCTGCTGTTTCACCTCTCCCCCACCACCACCAGGTGTGGAAATATCGGGTTGAACCTGGTGCAGAGTCTTCTCCCCATCAGCAACTCTGCTAGAGCTATAAAAAAAATGAAAGGACTGCAGATGCTGTAAATCAGGAAACAAAACAGAAATTGCTGGAAAAGCTCAGCAGGTCTGGCAGCATCTGTGAAGGAAAAAAACAGAGTTAACATTTCAGGTCCGGTGACCCTTCCTCAGAGCTTCCCCATTGTCCGTGACCAATACTTCCGGGAGTCCGTGTATCGCGAATGATGCTCACAGCTTCTCAATCATCATTCCCCGAGTTTGGTGAATAAACTCGATGCATGCCCAACCACTTTGAATGGGTGTCCACAATGACCAGGAACAGACAGCCCATTAAAGGATCACACAGTCGACATGCAACCGCGTCCAGGGTTTACCTGGCCATTCTCACAAATGTGAGGGCACTGCTGGTAGCAATTTTTGTCCTTGTTGGCACTCCTGGCACTGCCCCACCGAAGCAGCTATGTCGACATTCAACCCCAGCCACCAGACATAGCTTCTTGCTAACATCTTGGAAACCCCTGGATGACCCTGGTGGAGCTCAGCCAGTATCTGGCGGTGACCTTTACTCGGGACAATCGCCCTTGCTCCCCACAGTAAGATGCTGAACTCTACGGTGATCTGGTCTCACCGGGTCCAGAAAGGTTTCAATTGTGGTCATGATGGCCCTTCATTTCCCCCATTACCACCAGCTGTTTTAGTTTCACTAGGACTGGATCTTTCAGTGGCAACAGTCTGATATTGTCCGCGGTGATTGGAAGGGTATCCAGGAAGTTTAAAACCAAAACGGAGTCTTCTAGGGGAGGCACCGCCGGTGGAGTATCTGCCAGTGGGATGCAGCTCAAGGCATGAGGCACTTGTTCTAACTCGTGCTTGTACATGCTGAGAATAAAGGTCCCCAATGCTGAATTTGACCAGAAGCTATGACCAGCACTGCCTTGTCTTCCTTCAGTAGGCCTAGCAGGGCTTTGTGATCTGTTACTATGACAAATTCCCATCTGTAAAAGGTAATGGGTGGAACTTCTTCACACCAAAGATGACTGCCAAAACTTCCTTCTGTATCTGGGCATATTTGGGTTTGGCATTAGCCAAAGTACAGGAAGTATACGCTATCGGGCATTCCTCTCCACTGGGCCACAGGTGAGCCAACACCACCCCGATATCATACAGGAGGCATCGCATGTCAACACTACCTCTTGCTTTCGATCGTAGTGGGTCAAAACCTTAGATGACAATAGCTGCTTTTTCAGTTCCTTAAAGTCTACTTCTTGGCTACGTGACCATTTCCAAGGCTGACCCTCTTTCAATAGCAGGTGTAAGGGCACCAAGATGGAATCCAGGTTATGTATGAACTTTCCGTAATAATTCACCAGCCTAAGGAAAGACTGAAGCTCTGGTATAGATGTGGAAGCCAGGGCTCCTTTGATCACCCTCATCTTATCTTCCAACGGGTGTAACGCAGTTTTGGTCGACTCTTGTAACCCAAAGTAGGTCACTTGGGGTGCCTGGAACACACATCTTTTCCTTTTAAGGGTGTACACCCACCTGGGAAAAATATTCAAGCACTATGTCCAACTTCTCCGAGTGCCCTTTAATCGGTCTTTTCTGTTATCAGTACGTCACCCAGATAAATGGCAACCTGGGGTAGCCCCAGTAAAACGTTCTCCATGGTCCACTGGAAAAGGGTGCAGGCTGATGATACCCCAAATGACAGTCTCGTATATTGATATACACCCTTATGGGCATTAATTGTAGTGTACTTCTGGGATTCCTCATCCAGTCACAATTGCAGGTAGGCATGGTTCATGTCCAATTTCATAAAGGACAGCCCCACTGCCAACTTTGTGTACAAGTCCTCTGTGCAACGGATCAGGTACTTATCCAGTTGTGAGAAGCAGTGTACTGTTTGATTCAAATCCCCACAAAGGTGAACTGAGCCATCAGGCTTCACAATCAGTACAACCTATGCTACCCATTCTGCAAACTGCACTGGTTTGATGATTCCTTCACTCTCCAGCTTCCTGATTCCCACCTCTACTTTTGCCTGCAAGGCAGATGGCACCAGGCCATCTTGCAAAATCTCAGAATTGCTTCCTGGTCAACAGGTAAAGTGACGTTGGCCCCTTTTGATACTTCCAAACCCTTCCTGAAATACTCCTGGGAATTTCACTAGGACTTCACTGAGGCAGCCATTCCCCAATCAAAAAATGTTGAGCCAATCAAGGTGAATCTTTCTCAACCAATTCCACCCCAATAGGCTTGGGACTGAGCCTTTTACGACCATCAGTGGTAACTGCACCAACTGTTTCTCATAGGAGACCAGAACCAAAGTTGTACCCTTAATCTTCAACGGTTCTCCAGTGTATGTTCTCAGTCTCACTAAGGTCTTGTGCAAACTTAAGGGTTGGAGTCCCAAGTAAATCTTGTTAAAGACAGATTCTGCAACCACAAATACAGCTGTGCCGGTATCGACCTCCATGGGAACTGGGTGACAATTTAACCAAACATTAATTTTAAATTGGTTCCGATTTGGATGTCACAAAGCAACTTAATTGTTCCAACCCACACATAGGGGAGCTTTCAAGGGTGTGCACTCTCCTCGGTACCGGCCTAAGAGATTTCTCACTCACATCAGGCCTTGTAAGACTCCTTTGCTGTCTCGAGTCTGCATACCAGCAGCAACTACAATGGCTTGTCGGCCCAAATCCTGAAGAACGTTTTCTCCACTTGGCCGAATCCTGGCTTTGTTGTGTGGTTCTGCCGTGGTCTGGCCTCGGGTCTCTCTGTTCAGGCCATGCCCTGTGTGAGTCTCTGCGATTGTCTACACTCAAGTGGTATTCCCAAAGCTCAGTCGGACAGGCGAGGGAGTCCACTTCCAATGGGATGTCCTATAGCTGCCCCAATGTCATTTGCCAGAGAAAATAATCACATTCTTTCCACATACTGGGCCCAGTCTTTGATAGCAGGATCAAACTAGTCAAGCTTCCCATATAAAGGCATGATGCCAGAAATGCTTACCCCAATTCCAAGGTGACTGTAGCAAGTGAATGTTCTTCAGGCACGCCCTGTTTTCTCTCATCACCACT
>NW_025969559.1:442-14610 GCF_021869965.1 Rhincodon typus | reverse complement strand
AGAGAGTCTGTTCTGAGGCAGTGCCTCAATGTAATGGGGATGGATTGAACGAGGGCCATATGATTAGTGGGTTATCTCTGAGGTATTGAAGCACTGTCAAAGATCAGAACCGTGGAGTGCATTATAGTCAAAGGGTCAATACCGATTCAATGGTCAAAATTGGGGGAGTGCCACACGATTAGAGAGTCAGTCCTGAGGTATTGTAGCAGTGTCACAGGGTCAGAACTTTGGGAGTGCATTATTGTCAGAGTTGCATGCTGAACCAGTGCCTCATTTAAGGGGGTCGGAATTGAGGAAGTTCATCATGTTTACAGGGTCATGACTGAGGAAAGGCCCCATAATCAGCAGATCAGCATAGAGGGAGTGCCTTATTATCACGAGGTCAGTTCTGAGGCAGTGTCTCATTGTTAGAGGGTGAGCAGTAAGGGAGTGACTCGTTCTTCGAGGATCAATTCCGAGGCAGTCCCTCAATGTGATGGAGTCAGAATAGAGGGAGTGTCAAATGTCCGGGGCTCAATATTGAGGTAATGCAGCACTGTCAGAAGGTCAGAATGATGGGAATGCATTATTGTCAACGGGTCAGTTCTGAGGCATTGCCTAATTGCAAAGGGATTAGAATTGAGGGAGTTTAGATGGTCAATACTGAGGTAATGCAGGACTGTCAGAGGGTCAGGATTGACGGAGGGACTCATTATGAAAGGGTCTGTACTGAAGGAGTACCTTATTGTCAGCCGGTCAGTTCTGAGGCAGTACTTCTTTGTCAGAGGATCTGTTCTGAGGGATTGCCTCATTGTCAGAGGATCTGGTGTGAGGCACTGCCCGGATGTAATAGGGCCAGAATTGAGGGAACGCAGCACGCTTATAGGGTCTGTACTGAAGTAGTGCAGCACTGCCAGAAGGGCCGTTCTGAGGCAGTCCCTTTTTGTCATAGGGTCAATACTGAAGCAGTCCCTCAAGCTAAGCGGGTCAGAATTGAAGGTATGCCACATGATTTGTGGATCAGTACTGAAGTAGTGCAGTACTGTCAGAAGATCAGTACTGAGGGAGTGCCTCATTGTCAGAGGGTCAGTACTGAGATAATTAAGCACTGTCAGTGGGACTTTGGGCTTCAGTACTGGAAGATGAGAGTAAAAAAGCATGAAAGTGATGCTAAACCTTTATAAAGTAGAGCTGTCAGCTCCAGTTGAGTACATAGCGAAACCTGAACACCATATTTTAGGAAGGACATTCAGACCCTGGAAAGGGAGGCAAGGAAATTGAGCAGAATGACAGCAGCACCACATCCAGGAGGTGGAAGCTGACTTGGAAATTTGTGTCCCTGCCTTTAAACTCAATTGCATTAAAAGATAAAATGTGAGAGTGTTCTGGATAGTTAGATGGGCTTCAGATTGGTTTCACAGGTCGGCGCAACATCGAGGGTCGAAGGGCCTGTGCTGCGCTGCAATGTTCTATGTAATGTTCTATGTTCTATGCTGTTGAAAGGGGGAGACAGGGATGTGGGCTAAAAGGTCATGACAAAGTTACAGGATGAGAGAGATTAAGGATCAAATTCACCATTGAACACAAAGCAAAGGCAAAGGTAACGAAAACAGAAGCTGTTGGAAAAGTTCAGCAGGTCTGGCAGCGTCTGTGGAGGCAAAAAAAACAAGAGTTCAAGTCCCAGGTCCGGTGACCCTTCCACAGAACACAAAGGCAGTGGTAATGGTTGTTGAGAAGAGACAAAACATTGGTTTACATTCAATAGTGAGTTCAACAGCTTTTGACCCATTAACACGGTCCTCTGATTGGATATACTTTCCCCGAGCGATTGCATCCTGTCTTCATGCTGTATTTCATTTTCAATCAGATCTTCATTCTATCATTAACACCTGCTCTGGAGCAATGCTTTGTCTCTCCTCTACAACTTTTACCACCCTCTTTCCCCTTTTATTCGTTGGCACACTTTGATCTGCAAACCCCCTCACTCTCTAATTTACGCTAATAACCCCTTCTGTTCCATGTATTTCTCTATCCCCTTTCGACAGGATCATATCCATCAAATTTCCACTTCACTTCAGTTGCAAAACGTTTCACTGGACTCAAAACAGTAACTTCCTCTTTCCACAGAGTGGGGCGGGGTGGTCGGTGCATAGGGAGGGGCCGCATTATCGATGGGGGGCGGTGCGGGGAACGGTGTCGGTGCTGACGGTGACGGTTCAGAATTTGAAAACAAGAGATCTCGCTCTTGCGGGGGCACGCACCTATCTTCACCTCTGCTGGCGCTCTTTCCTCGGTGTGGGCGTGGTCGTGGTCGTGGTCTGGCTTTAGAACATAAGAACTGGGAGCAGGAGCAGGCCATCCGGCCCTTCGAGCCTGCACCGCCATTCAATAAGATCATGGCTGATCTTTTTGTGGACTCAGATCCACTTACCCGCGTTCTCACCGTATCCCTTGATTCCTTCATTGTTCAAAAAAAATCCACCTTACGTTTAAAACCGTTTACTGAAGTAGGATCAACTACTTCACTGGGCAAGGAATTTCATAGATTAACAACCCTCTGGGTGAAGAATTTCCTTCTCAATTCAGTCTTTCCCCTGCCTCCGCTGATTGGACCAACCGCACGTCATGGGCGTCGCCCAGGTCCTCACGGGCGAGACTCTGTCGTTCGTAGCGGGGGCTCATGCACAGACCTTGTCATCTGATTGGTTAAACTGTCGCGCCCGCCCTCTTTTGCTCACGTGTAGTTTGGACACGGACACGTGGTCACATGGTTCCCAGTGACTAATTAGTTGCCGAACACCTGGTCTTTCTTCGTCCATAATTCGATACTTTTAACCTGGTCCACACCTGAGGATGGAAGCCTGTTTCTGGGTATACCATCTTTGTTGAGCCTTGCACGAAGTCTTCCATGAGGCATGTTCCTCAGTCTTGGCTCTGTATGTTACCCTGTCTGTTGGGGCCATGATATGGTGGCTCTCAGGCAGGTTGAGTTGAGATGATGAGTGGGTAAGTACGTAGCAGATGAACTATCTCTCGGATAAATTTGAAGTTATCTAAGTTAGGAGCAAAAACTGAAAAGCCATTTATTATCTGAAGAGTGATAGATTGGGAACGGGAGTGGTGCACTGAGAGCTTAGTGTCCTTATACCTGACGCTGAAAGCAAGTATGACCTTGAACTTGATCCTGACCCTGACCATATTGCAGGTGGTGAACAAGGCAGATGGTTCGTTGGCTGCCTTATTGAGGGAATTCATGGATTGGTTATCGAGACAGTGAGTGAAAGATTTACCAGAGTGATTTCTGGGATGGTGGTATTGAGAGATGAATAACTGGATCAGTTCGGTCTATATTCGTGGGCGTTTAAAAGAAGAACGGGCATCTGATGGAAGCATATAAATTTAAAGAGGACTTGACAAGGTAGATGCAGTAATGATGTCCTCAATGACTTAGTAGTCCAGAAAAAGGGCTGAGAATCAAGGAGGTAAAGGAGATCATTTAGGAAATGAGGAGAAATGTCTTCACCCAGACAGAGGTCAGCCTGTGGAATTCTGTCTGGGAACTGTTGAGGTCAAACCATTGACTATTTTCAAAGGGAAATTGGATATGGTGCTTAGGACGAAAGAGAACAAAGACAGTGGGTAGAAACAGTGTGAGTTCAATGATCAGCCATGATCATGTTGAAAGGTGGAACAGGCTCGAAGTGCTTACTCCTATTTTTACGAACCAAAAGAGACAAGATTGAGTGGAATGACCCCGTGGGTGAGGACTTCAGGGTTTTTAAAATTCATTTGGGAGATCTAAAGATCGCTGGCTGGTCCAGCTTTATTGGCTGCCATTAGTTGCCCCATGCGAAGGTGGTGTTGAGCTGCCTTCTTGAACCACTCCAGTCCTTGTGCTGACAGTTGACCCACAATCATTAGAATCCCCACAATGTGGAAACAGGCCATTTGGCCCAACAAGTCCATAATGACTCCAAAAAGCAATCCACACATCTTTAGTCTTTAGGAGGAACCCGGAGCACCTGGAGAAAACCGACAAATACATGGGAAGAATGTGCAAACCCCCACACACACAGTCACCTGAGACTGAATTGAACCCAGATCTCTGGCGCTGCGAGGCAGCAGTGCTAACCACTGGCCACTGCTTGTAAGGACAATATTGTTAGGAAGGCAGGTCTAGGGTTTTGACCCAGTGACAGAGAAGGAATAGTGACACATTTATAGTTTGGAGGGGATCTTGTAGGGAGTGGTATTCCCATGTATCTGCTCTTGTCCTTCCAGATGGAAGTAGTCACGTGTTATGAAAGTGCTGTCTGAGGATTTTTGGAGGAATTTCTGCAGTGTACCTTGGAGATGGTACACACTGCTGCTACTAAGTGTTGGTGGTGGAGGGAGTGAAAGTTTGTGGATGTGGTACCAATCAAGTGGGCTGTTTTGTCCTGAACAATGTTGAGCTTCTTGTGTTGTTGGAGCTGCACCTGTCCAGGGCTGACATGTGTCTTAATGTGGAAAGATTCAGAAGCTCAGGTTGTCCTCAGCCTTCTGAATGATGAAAAGTCTGCCGAGTGACTACCTCTCCTAGAATTTGCCGGTCTGTTCAGTTGTTGTGGCATTTGCACCAAGTCGTTGGAGGTGGAACAGTTGTTGCCCTGTAAATTTGATGTTTCAGTTCCATATGCGTTCATTATGTTACTTCCTCTCCATGTCCTGCTCTGACAGGTGCAACAGTATCCCACAACATGAGCAGACGGTTGCTGCATCTTTCCTCGTCCTCAGCCCCACCCAAAAGCATTCTGACAGTATTAGCCTCATACATAACTCCCCCAATTTGGATGGTTTTCCCAACGGACATTAATCCCTTAACCTCTTCCACACCCCACTCCCCATCATTCCCATGGGGAGTTGATCACTTGACTAACTGATGCATTCTTTTTAACATTCAGCCAGTGAAGGAAACAGAAGATCATCATTAACCTAGCCACCCCCCACCACCACATACACACTCCCATGCTTGTACTGAGCAGTGGAGAAGGAGCCATCTTTCAGAAAGAAACTTCTTCAATAAGACCATGCCTGCCATCACGAGAACAGATAAATCTTGTGTATTATTTACAGAAGAGGTTATTTTTCTTCTGTATGTCCTGGGGCTGACATGTTTCTGTTAACTTCTGATTTAGTGACATTGATTATCTAATGGTTGCCCCTCTCTGCTCTCGTGCTATTAATTAGGATATTTGAAGATTACAATTTTAGTTTGTCTACAGCATTTGTAATTTCTCTCAGAATTTCTCTCTCTCTTTCTCCCTCTTGGTGGATGACTGTCTTCCTTCACAGTTGCATTCAATGTATTTCCAAGTCAGGATGGTGAATGGCTTTGAGGGGAACTGGAAGGTGGCATTTCTGGTATGCTACCCTTGTTCTTCCAGGAAGTGGTCGTGGGTTTCTCTGAGGATCTTTAGTGAATTTCTGCAGTGCATCTTGTAGATAGCATACACTGCTGCTACTGACTGTCGTTGGTAGAGGGAGTGGATATTTGTAGATGTAGTGCCAGTCAAGCGTGCTGCTTTGTACTAGATCGTTTAAAGCTTCTTGTGTTGTTTGGGCTGCACTCATCCAGGAAAATGGGGACTATTCCATCACACTCCTGACTTGTGCCTTGTCGATAGTGGACAGGCTTTGAGGAGTCAGGAGGAGAATTACTCCCTGTGGTATTCCTAGCTTCTGACCTGCTCTTGCACTGTGTTTATATGGTGAGTGCAGTTGAGTTTCTCGTCAATGATGACCCTCAGGATGTTGATAGTGGGGATTCAGTGATGGTTACACTGTAGAATGCCAAGGCGCAGTGGTTAGATTGTCTCTTATTGGTGATGGTTGTATTGTGTGACACAAATGTTATTTGCACTTGTTGGCCCAAGCCAGGTCTTGTTGCATTTGAACAAGGACTGCTTTAGTATCTGAGGAGCTGCGAATGGTTCTGAACATTGTGCAATCATCAGTGAACATCCCATCATTGTAAAGGGTTCAGAATTGAGGGTATGCCACATAATTAGACATTCAGTACTGAGGGGGTGCCTCATTGTCAGAGGGTCAACATTGAGGCAGTGCCACATCCTAAAGTTATGAGAATTGAAGGAGTGCCACTTGATTACAGGAGCCGAGCTGAGGTATTGCAGCACTTAGAGAAGGTCTAACTGAGGGAATGTCTTATTGACAGAGTGTCAGTCTTGAGGTATTGAAGCACAGCCAGATGTCCAGTACTGAGGGGTCCCCTCATTGCCACTGGGTTAATACTGAGTCAGTTCCTCAACGTTATGTGGTCAGACTTGAGGGAGTGCGAAATGATTAAAAGTTCAGGACTAACAATACAGGTCTGTCAGTGAGTCAGATCTGTAGGAGTCAGAGGGTCAATACGGAAGCAGTGCCTCATTGTGTTGGTTTTGGAATTGAGCGAGTGCCAACTGATTAGAGAGTGAGTCCAGAGGCATTGTGTCACGGTCAATGGTTTAGAACTGAGGGAGGGCCACATGTTAAGAGGGTTGGTAGTGAGGTATTTGCAGCAGTGTGGGAGTGCCTCGTTCTCACAGGATATTACTGAGAAAGTGCCTTATTGTCAGTGAAACATGAAATCATAGAATCGCAGATGTATAGTATGAAAACATACACTTTAGTCCAACTCGTCCATACTGACCAGATAACCAAAATTAATCTATTCAATTTGGCCATATCCCTCAACCCTTCCTATTCGTAGACACATTCACTTGCCTCTGAAATTTTGTTATTGTGCCATCCATCACCAATTGCAGCTTATTGCATATATGTGCCATCCTCTGCATGAAAATTTTGCCCCTTAGGTCCCTTTAAAACTTCCCCTCTCAAAATAAACACATGATATCTAGTTTTGGATTCCCCGACCGAGGCGAAGAGACCCTGGCTGTTCACCCTCGCCATGCTCTCATGATTTTATAAACCTCTATAAGGTCCTCCTCGCCCTCTGACACTCCAGGAAGAATGGCCCGAGCCTATTCAGCCTCTCCTTATAGCTCAAACCCTCCAACCCGGTGGTCACAGGCCTTCAATCTGAAAAGTAACCCTCGACCACCACCCTCTCTCCTACCTTCTATTCAATTTTTGTATCCAGATGGCTCGTTCTTCCTGTATTCCATGTGATCTAACGTTGTTAACCAGTCCAGCATGCGAACTTTGTCAAACCACTTAATCAAGAGTGTCACCATAGAATCAAGGCTCTCAAAACTACTTTGGCTGCAGTGTTTTGAAGACTTCCCTTCTCTTTCCCAGTCGGCCTGCAAAAACATTCCTTTCGTGAAGACATTCCAGCCCTGGAGACAGCTGCTCTGTTGGCTGAAGGATTTGACAAAAGACTGTACGCACAAAGCACTTCCAGTTGACATTTCTGAGGCCCAGAAGGTTGTGTTCATGACTCAGATGCTTGTCAATTGAGGGCTTATGTGTCATTCTGGTTATTACAGAGTATGATCTCGTCTGACGTTATCAAGGAGTTGCTGCGTTGCTGGATATATGATGCAGTGAGATTCAGAAATGGATATTAAAAAGCCTGTGGCATTATTCAAAGAAAGAATGCCTTCCTCTTTGTCCAGTCCAATATTTCAATAATGGTGAACGGATATTTTTCAGGCTGCGAAGCAGGTTTGCAGTGGAATTCTCCAGGGGCTGCGACTGGGACGTTTGTCGTTCCTGATAGATAATTAATTATCTTGATCGTGGTGTGCAGGGGACAATTTCCAAGTTTGCAGATGCCATTAAACTTTAGAATTGTAAATTGCGAGAAGAATAATGTGGAACTCCAAAAATACACTGAAAAGTTGATGGAGCGGGCAGATAGGTGGAAGATGAGGTACAATGCAGAGAAGTGTAAGGTGATGCGCTTTGTCTTTCAAGTGATTTTCCCAACAAAGTGAAAAAGGAGTATGGACGTGCACAGTTGAAATGATGGTAGCAGTACAGATGGAGAGAGCAATAAATAAAGCATACAGCCTTTGCTAATAGGGGTACAGAGTATACGAGTAAAAAGTTGATGATATTGAAATTCTGCAAGGCAAGTTAAATTTCAGCTGGAGTATTGTGCACAGTTGTGGCCTGCACATTATAGGAAAAAGGCAAATGCATTGACGTGCTGATTATTACTAGAATGGTTCCAGGTAGGAAAAGCTTCAGCTGTAAGAATAGATTGAAGAGTTCGGGACTGTTCTCTCTCAACAGCAGGCTGACAGGAGATGGAATTGAGGTTTTTTGAAATCGTGAGTGTTCTAAACAGAGTAGATAGGGAGAAGATGTCCCTGCTCGTAGAAGAGCTTTATCATACAGTGTGTAGTTAGGTTATGGAGTGCACTGCAGTAAATGTGATGAATGAGGTTCAATGGAGACGGACAGAGGGCATTGGATGAAAATGGTGTGCAGGTGATAGGCGGAAAAAGGATTCGCATGAGATAATAGAGACAACTCAGTATGATGGGCCAAATGTCCTCCTTCCCCTTCTGTAATTTTGTGATTTGGTGTATCCAAAAATTACCTGAAATTTATTACAAACACCAAGAAAACAGCACTGTTACTACTTAACTGTCTTTCAAAGGATTACTTTGATTTCAAAATGGTTTTGTGGACTCTCTGAAGACAGATAACATCGGGTTTAAAATGACACAGACGCAGAGGGTCAATACTGAAACAGTACCTCATTGTAACAGGGTTAGAAATGAGGATGTGCCTCTTGATTGGACAGCCAGTACTGAGATTTTGCAGGTGTGTCACAGTGTAAATATTGAATGAAAGCCTCATTGTCAGAGCGTCAGAACTGTGGGAGCGCATTATTGTCAGAGGGTCAGGACTGAGGCAGTGCCTCATTATGCAGATGTCAGAATTGAAGCAATGTCACATGATGGGAGGGTCAGTCCTGAGGTATTACAGCACTGTCAGTGGTTTAGTACTGTGGGAATGCTTCCTTATCATATGGTCACTACTGAGCAGGTGCCTTAATATCATATGTTCAGTCCCGATAGAATGCCTCATCATCGTGAGTCATTACTCAGTCAGTGCCTGTTTGTCAAAGGTACATTACAGAGGGTGTGCATCATTGTCAGAGGTTCAATACAGAGGCAGTACCTGTTTGTAAGGGGGTCAGATAGGAATGTGCCACATGCTTAGATGCTCAGTTCTGTGATAGTGCAGCACTCTAAGTGGGTCAGTTCTGAGGCATTGCCTCATTGTCAGAGGATCATAACTGAGGCACTGTCTCATTGTAAGAGGGTAAGAATTGAAGGGGTCGCACACGTTTAGATGATCAGTACGAAGGTATTGCAGATCTATCAGAAGGTTAGTCCTGAGGGACTGCCTCGTTGTTAGCAGGTCAGTTTGGAGAAAGTGCTTCACTGTCAGAGCATTGGTACGAGCGAGTACCTCATTGTGAGAGTCAGAATCAAGGGAGTGCTCACATTTTAGACAGTCAGTACATGTAGTCAGCACTGTCAGTGGGTGAGTACGAAGGGTACATTCTGTAACAGTGCCTCAATGTAATGGGATCAGAATGGATGGAGGGCCACATGATTAGCGGTTTAGCCCTAAGGAATGGAAGCACTGTCAGATCTCATTGCCGTGATATGGAGGTGTCGATGTTGGACTGAAGGAGGAGAGAGGATCCAAAAGCTTGTGTTTTCAAATAAACCTGTTGGACTATAACCCGGTGTCGTATGACTTCAGACCTCTTTGCCATAGTGTCAAAACTGTGGGAGTGCATTATAGTCACTGGGTCAGTACTGAGAGAGTGCCTCATTGTCAGAGGGTCAATACTGGGGCCGTGCCTCATTGAAATGGGGTCAGGATTGAGGGTGTGCCTCACGATTACAGAGTCAGTACTGAGGAACTGCAGCTCTGTCAGAGGATCAGTTCTGAGGTAGGACTGGAAGGTCAGACCAGAGGCTCACTGGTCTATAGTTCCCTGCCTCTGCCTCAGCCTCAGTATTGACCCTCTGACAATTATGCACTCACACTGATCTTACCCTCCAATAGTGCTGAAATGCCACAGTACTGATCCTCTCATCAGAATCATAGAATCCCCACAGTGTAAAACAGGCCATTAAGCCCAAATTCACACTGACCCTACTAAGCGCATCTGACCCATCCCCTTAACCTATCGCTGTAACCCGGCATTTCCCGTCTAAGAATAAGGACCTCCCACAGTATTCTCACATGGTGCCCTCCCTCAGAATGGACTCTTTGACAATGAAGCACACCCTTAAGAATGAATCTCTGATGAGACACTCTCTCAGTATTGACCTCTGATCATGAGGCTCTCGCTCAGTACTGGCCTCCTGACAACTCTGATCCCATTACAAAGAGGCACTGCCTCACTAATGACACTCTGGCGAAGGAGCAGTGTGTCAGAACTGACCATCTGACAAGGAGGCACTCCTTCAGTCTGGCCCTCTCTCACTGCTGCAGAAGTGATCTTTTGCTAATGAGGTACTGCCTGGGTTCTGACCCTGATAGAGCTTAAATACCTGAGTACTTACCGTCAGTTTGTGGCAAGCCCTTCATTCTGACACCATTACACTGAAGCAAAGCCTCAGTGCTGACCCACTAACAAAGAGTCTCTGTCTCAGAACTGACGAGCTAACAATATGCCAGTGCCCGAGGTACTGACACAATAATAATGAAGCCCACCCTCCGGACTGACTCTCTAAATGTGAGGTCGCCCTCAACTCTGATGCCCTTACAATTAGTCACTGCCCCAGTTCTGACCCCTGCATAATTAGGAACTGCCTCTATCTGAGTAATGCACTCCTGCAGTAGCGACCCTCTGACAATGAAGCACTCCCTCTGTAATGAAGCTCTGACAGTATTTCAATCCCTCAGTGATGCCCCTCTGACAATGAAACAGTCCATCAGTTCTGACACTGTCACAGTGCTGCAATATCTTAGTGACACTGTAATCGTTTCACACTACCCCACTTTTGATGACTTTATCGTGAGGCAATGCCTCAGCACTGATCCTCTGATACAGCTGCAATACCTTAGCACTGACACTCTCTGTGCAGTAAACCCTCAATTCCCACACCGTTACACTGAGGAACTGCCTCAGAACACAAACTCTGACAATGAGTCATTCCCGTAAGACAATCCTTCTGACAAATGAACAATGCCTCAGAACTGACACACTGACAATAAGGCAGTCCCTGAGTCCTGACCCGCTGATCACAATATCACAGTCATGACCCTCTAATTGTGTGGCGTCCCTCCAATTCGGACACCTTTCGAAAGAAACACTGCCTCTGTATTGATGCTGTGACAGTGCTTCAATTGCACAGTGCTGACCTGATAATCATGGAGCCATCCCACAGTTCTGATCCCGTTACATAAGAGGCCCTCGCTCAATCCTGACCCTCTGACTGAACTAGACTATCTCAGTACTGGTCCTGCAAACGTGTTGCACTCCCTTATTTCTCACCCTATTATATTGAGACGTTGCACCCCACTGGACCCTCTAACAGTGAGACAGTCCCTCAGCAGTGACACTACTGTGGAGCACTGTCACTGACCCTCTGTCTATGAGGCTGTCAATTCTGACCCCTTTACATTGAGGCACTGCGTGAGTATTGACCATTGAGGAACTTCCTCAGTAGTTACCTTCAGACAGTTTAGGGTTAAGGACAGATGAGGGTCAGGGTGGGGCTAGGGTTAGGTTTAGGTCTGAGGCTAAGGTTAGAGTTGAGGTCAGTGTTGAGGCTGCAGTTGGGGGCTGGGACCAGGACCGGGACAAGCTCAGTCGGGGGAGGAGAGAGGAGAGGGGCGGTGGTGGGATGGCCGAGGGCCGGGGCACAGGACATTCGGGGCCAGCAGAGGGAGACGCTGGGATTAGGGTGAAGGATGAGGGCCGGGTCAGCCTGGGGCTGGGGTTAGAGTTACGTCGGGTCTCCGGTCTGGGACAGGCAGAGGTTAGGGTCGGGGCTGCGGGCTGGGTGCTGGGACCTTAACTGCGTCGGGTTTGGGGTCGCGGTCAGGTCGTGGTCGGGCCCAGGCTCAGGGCCGTGGTTGGGGTTAGGGTCAGGGTCAGGGCTGCGACAGGCTGCGGGGGAGTGTTGGGCTGGGGGGCGCTGAAGGCTGGCTCTGGCTTTGGGTCTGGGTCTCGGTCGCTGGCATCTGGGCAGGGTGTGGTAGGGTCGCTGCTGGTTGCCTGGGCCGTGGCGGACAGTCTTCGGGCCGAGGGCTGAGGGTTAGGGTCGGTGACCAATGGCAGCGGCCGGGACATTCCAGAGTTAGGGTTGGGGTCGGGGACTGGGGGCCGCGGCCGGGACAGTCTGGGGTTAGGGTTGGGGTCAGGGACAAGCTGCGGCAGGGTCGGGGCTGCGACAGGCTGGTGGTTGGTGTCTGGGGCCGGTTTACGGTTACGGCTGGGAAAGGGGCTGAGGACTGGGTCTGGGGCTGGTGAGTAATGCCGAGGCTAAGGCTAGGTTTCCGGTGATGGTCTGGTCTGGGGCGCTGAATAAGGTCGGGCCGGGTCGGGCCGAGCTGTGGGGCTGGGGCCGGGTTTAGAGTCAGGGTCCAAGTTGGGGCGAAGGTTTTGGTTAGGGTTGGGGGCTGGGTCAGAGGGCTGAGGCTAAGGCTAGGTTTCTGGTGATGGTCTGGGCTGGGACCCCGGATTGGGTCAGACCGGGCCGGGCCGGGGCTGTGACAGGCTGTCGGCCAGGATTTGGCTGGGGGCTGAAGGCGCGGGTCTGCGGTCAGGTGCCAGGTTTAGGGTTAGGATTGGGGCTAAGTTTTTGGTTAAGTTTGGGGCCGGGACAGGCTAGGGTTGGGGTGGGGGTTGGGGGCATGGGTTCCGGCAGGACAGGCTGGGATTCGTGTCGGGGGCTGGGGGCCGCGGCCGGGTCTGGAACAGTCTGTGGTTTGGGCCGGGAACAGGGACATGCTGCGGGCTGGGGTTAGGGTCAGTTCCGCGGGGTGGGGATGGGGCTGGGACAGATTGGGGATGGAGGCTGGGGCCGGGACGACCCCCAGTAAATAAACCATAAAAGTCAGAGCCCGCTGTAAATAAAGTGTAACGCATACAGCTCCCTGTAAATAAACCCTGTAAATCCCCCTAAACCCTCAAACCGACGACTGCAAAAAAAACCCTAAGTCACAGAGCCACCAGTTAATGAAAGCTAAAACACAAGACCCACTGTAAATCAACACTAAATAACAGAGCCCCCAGTAAAGCACTGCGACATAGTCAGATTCAGATAGTACCTCACAATCAGCAAGTCAGATCTGAGGCAGTGCCTGTTTGTCACACAGTCAGTAATGCGGAAGCGCAGTGTTGTCGAACCATCATGACTGAGGCAGTGCCACACGATTACAGAATCAGTCCTAAGGGCGTGCCACGCGAATAGAGGATCAATTCCGGGTTATTGCAGCACTGAGAGGGTTGGAGTGAGACAGCACCTCAGTGTTGGCAGTGTACTGAAGTTCTGAGGAAGGGTCCCCTGACCTGAAACGTTAACTCTGTTTTCTCCTTCACAGATGTTGCCAGACCCGCTGAGCTTTTCCAGCAAACCTGACTGCCCTGGTCGACCCATTGTCTCCGCCTGCTCCTGCCTGACAGAACTTATCTCCACCTATCTCGACTCCATTTTCTCCCCCTTGGTCCAGGGACTCCCTACCTACGTCCGTGACACCACCCACGCCCTCCATCTCCTCCAGAACTTCCAAATCCCCGGTCCCTAACACCTCATCTTTACCATGGACGTCCAGTCCCTATACACCTGCATTCCCCATACAGATGGCCTGAAGGCCCTCCACTTCTTCCTGTCCCGCAGGCCCGACCAGTCCCCCAACACTGACACCCTCATTCGCTCAACCAAACTCGTCCTCACCCTCAACAACTTCTCTTTCAATTCCTCCAACTTCCTACAGACAAAGAGGGTGGCCATGGGTACCCGCATGGGCCCTCGCTGTGCCTGCCTCTTTGCAGGTTACATGGAACAATCCCTCTTCCGCAGCTACACTGGTCCTAAACCCCACTTCTCCCTCCTTTGCATTGACCATTGACGACTGTATCGGCGCCGCCTCGTGCTCCCAAGAGGAGCTCGAACAGTTCATTCACTTCACCAACACCTTCAACACCAACCTTAAGTTTATCTGGACCATCTCTAATACCTCTCTCTCCTTCCTGGACCTCT
>NW_025969559.1:0-342 GCF_021869965.1 Rhincodon typus | reverse complement strand
ATCTGGACCATCTCTCATACCTCTCTCTCCTTCCTGGACCTCTCTGTTTCCATCTCTGGCAACCACTTAGAAACTGATATCCATTTCAAGCCCAAGGACTCCCACAGCTACCTAGAATACACCTCCTGCCACCCACCTTCCTGCAAAAATACCATCCCCTATTCCCAATTCCTTCACCTCCGCCGTATTTGCTCCCAGGATGAGGCATTCCACTCCCGTACATCTCAGATGCCCTCGTTTTGCAAGGACAGCAAATTCCTCCCCCTCAGTGGTTGGGAACGCCCTCGACAGTGTTTCCTGCATTTCCCGCAACTCATCCCTCACACACCCTCCCCGCAATAA
>NW_025969558.1:0-14616 GCF_021869965.1 Rhincodon typus | reverse complement strand
CGGGCCTAGACCCTTCTTCAGAAATTTTTTCTGAATTTCTGAAGAAGGGTCTAGTCCCGAAACGTCAGCTTTCCTGCTCCTCTGAAGCTGTTTGGCCTGCTGTGTTCATCCAGCTCTGTACCTTGTTCTCTCAGATTCTCCAGCATCCTACTGTCTCCTACTGTTCCTACTGTCTCTTAGCTGTTCTTTAGACTTCTATGTGCTCACCTGTGGTGAAAGTTATGGTAAAAGATCTGTCGAGGCCCCTGCAATCATCTCCCTTGACTACTTCATTATCCTGGGATATATCCCATTAGACACTGGGGGTTTATTTCATTTTATGTGTTTTTTTTTCAGGGTATACAGCTCCTTCTCAGTATCGACATGCACTAGAATTTCAACAAACAAGTCTTTATTCAGA
Organism: Rhincodon typus; assembly: GCF_021869965.1. Classification (NCBI taxonomy): domain Eukaryota; kingdom Metazoa; phylum Chordata; class Chondrichthyes; order Orectolobiformes; family Rhincodontidae; genus Rhincodon; species Rhincodon typus. The sequence continues at coordinate 14,216 of NW_025969558.1, read as the reverse complement.
AGATAAAATTTAATTCATTTCTGATTCGTATGCAAGTCTTCAATGATCCAGGCATCTCGTTCTGAAAATCGGATCAAATAAAACACAAAGAGTCCTAGGGATGGAACTGAGGTCGAAAGCCTCTTTTGTAAGAGTGAAATAAATGTTTTGCCAGTATTGAGTGCAGAAAACTGTTTCCTTCAGAGTTTGATGATGCATAACTTTAATTCAGCCAAAGAATCAAGCTGCTAGAGGATGCAGAAGATGGAGTGCCATAATTACACGCCTGATTGCATGTTCAACAATGGGGTAGGAACACAGCATTCGAATTTCCAAAGCTGACCTGCCAGCATTGAGAAGAAAGACAATGTTGTGGGATAAGAATGGGCGAAATCACATGGCACGTCTGCTTCAGAAATTAGATACCCACTTCATTGAAAGTCACGAAGGGATCTACGAGATGATCAAAACATCAGTCCTGCTAAATCTGAGTGGTTGATCATTTTGAATCCATTGACAGAGTGGAGGATGTGAAGAGAGTGGAGGAGGGCGTAAATTAGGTTTTAATGGCAGACACGTGCATGTCATTTAGAGGAGGGAAGAGTTAAAGACGGAATGATTAGCGAGGCTGAAGTGACCAAGAGTCCTCCCTAAAATTGGGTGATAATTATTAATAGCTCCCAACGCATAAATCCGAACATTTTCCAACTCTTTTAGGAAAGAGTAGTGCATTATAACTGAGTAGTTTTCACGGATATTGATGAAGATGTTTTTAAATTCAGATGTTCAAATTACGTTCATTTCTTACATCGTTAAGAAAACAAGCTAACAAGGGTGTATTATAAACGCATTATTGTGCAAGAAAAAACACGTTATCACTCATGTTTTAAATTATCGTTCACATATGAATGTATAGAATAAAAATTTCCTGCCTGCCTTCGAATAGCACAACAAAAATTTACATTATGATTAATATACCTCAGGATTAAATGCTAATTAATCATATCTGTAGCTGTTTTTATTTATCCAACAGGATTATATCAACTTAAATCAAAATTTACAAATTTACATTTGTTTCAGATGAATAATTTGTCTTTTTTCCTGAAAATATTTAAAGCTGCTTTATTTATTTTAAAAGCATTTCTCAAAGTTATATGCAAAACGTTAAGGAACTGACATATTTCTTTTCCAGTTATTTTAGGTATTTAATTCAGTGACCTTAAAGTAAAATATTAGTGTTACAAAGGAATAAATGTCCTATCACATAACAAAATCAAAGTTGATCTTCAGAATTAAGCTTCAGCTCACATATTTCGGAGACAGTTCAATTGTAATATAACTCTGGCTAATGGTTAGCATAATTTTAAAATTTGGAGGACTAGGGCTTGTGTACGTTGAACAGCCAAGTCCTTTTCCGTAGGGTTGGTGGGTGGGGAGCATCCAAACTGGAGGGCATAAGTTTAAGGTGAGAGGAGAAAGAATTCAAAGGAATCTGAGGCGAAGCTTTTCCACGCAGAGGGTGGCGCATGTATGGAACAAGCTGCCAGAGAAAGTGGTGGAGGCAGGTACAATTACAACATTTAAAAGGCATTTAGATGGGTATATTAATAGGAAAGGTTATAGGAATATCGGTCAAATGCTGACAAATGGGATTAGTTCAGATGGGAATGTCTGGTTGGCATGGACAGTTTGCACCTCTGCTGTGAAGGGCCTCCTTTCTCTTAACGAAGCTGCTTCTCTTTCAGTTATTTTCTATTCAGAAAGGGTAACACTTTTTCTGGCGTTCTCCCACACTTCCTCTTTCACAAATCCTAATCCAGGTAAAACCTCAATAATTATCAGCTGAGGCCTTACCAGCCAATTCATGAAAAATCCCATGACTTCTTGGAGATGTCCTTTATTTAACTCAACGTTCAAAAATAACTCTAAGATCTTATCAAAATAAATAAATAATCACGTCACAGAAATGAAAACTAAGCCTTATTTTTCCTCCACATCATAAACCAAGTTCTCGAATAACCGCAACACATGGTGCGTTTTGATCACAACTTCCTGGGTTAAGGAAATGAAAAGGTGATTTCTAAATGAAACTACCATTCTTGACAATAATTTCTCCTTGTCACAATTATTATTTTCCTTGTCCGGGTTTTGCTTCAATCATAAAAATATGTTCACAGGTAGCACTCAGTGACTTCCCCACAACAATCATTTTCTGCAATAGCTCATGTTGAACACAACATTTGTTTCCCACCATGTTCCCTCTTGTTATATCATCCACTGTGACACTGTATGGTTGAAGTAATAAACCCCAACGGAACATTGACACAGTTCTGTTGCGAAACGTCAGTAGGTCAGTTATGCAGAGTTGTCAGATATCATCGAATTTACAGGACAGACGAAGGCCATTGGGTCCATTATGTTTGTTCCAGAAATGTAGAAATGACGGCTCTAAATTGTTCTCCAGTCAATGTCAAACTCAACTTCTTTTTTCTTTGCAGTTGACTATTCTTTGTTATACTTTTAATTTTTATCAGAAATGACAGATTTGTCACTTGATTCCCATCTCGCACTGCACCAAGAAAAATGCAACTTACATCAAAAGCCAATTAAAATGTTTCAGAATTATTTGTACCTGCTCAACATGGAATGTTACACAACGCAGTATTCAGATTGCCAAAGCCACATTCTGACATTCCTGACCTCGGTCAAGTTTATTGATTTTTTTAAACAAAGTTCTGAAAGGATCCACCACAGTGGACCAATTCGAAACGAACGTCCAATACTCTCCACACATGCTTATAAAGCTGGATACCTCTCTATTTGTCTTATGCAATGGAGATTTCAGTGGCAGATGACATCTAAGATCTGCAGTCCTGCCACATCCAGTTGACAGTCGTGTTGGACAATTAAACAACTTCCTGGGGAAGGAGGCTACACAAATATCCCCATCTTCAATGATGGATGAGCCTTATACATCAGTGCAAAAATAAGACTGACAGCGATCTTCAACCATAAGTGCTGAGTGGATGATCCATCTCGGCCTCCTCGAATAATCCCCAGCATCACTGAAGGGTAGGCAACGGCATAGTGGCGTTATAGTTATACTATTAATCCAGAAACTCAGCTAATGCTCTGAGGACCCGGGTTCGAATCCAGCTGCAGGAAATGGTGGAATTTGAATTCAATAAAAATCAATTTGGAATTCAGAAGCTATTGATCACCATGAAATTATTGTCAATTGTCGGGAAAACCCATTTGTTTCGCTAATGTTCTTCAGAGAAGGAAATCTACCATCCTCACCTGTCCTGGCCTACATATTACTCCAGAGTAATGGTGAATGTAATGGTGAAATGTAAAGGTGAAAACCATCAGTGGTTTCGACAAAGAGAGAGAGAGCACCTCACAGCAGCATCAACAGACATAGACACGCAGACACACACCACCCTGACACACGCACACAAATATACACAAATCACACAGACAAGGCCCACACGAAGACATACACACAGACATACAAACACACTCTGGTGGTCTGGAGATCATTACAGTTGTACTATGCGTTCCCCCAGAGTGAAATGTACGTGTTCCCTTTGCAGTGAGGAAATGGTTCGTCTTTGGGCAGTATTCCTGACATTATACACATTAAAGAGAGCATTTCTATTGCAACTGTATCCAGGTATCTCCCAATGAACCGTCATGTTGCATTTAATTGTACTTTCTGCAATTTTTAATGCCTTGTAATGTGCTCTTTTGAATTCTAAGTGAGGAAGGAATTAAAAATTGGAGGGAGTGTGACCAGCACTGGATTTGTTCAACTTCTTCTGTTCACATCTCAGGGGCAACAACATTCGGACAAAACTACTTTGTGTCTCCAAAGATATTGTTTGAAGAATGAAACAACTGTGAAACATGTGAGATTCTGAAACTTTCACGCTTTCTCCAAAAAAAAACTGCCTCTTTTGTACTGGCGAAGGAAGACCGCCAGAGGGTGGGATTTTATCAATTTGAATAAACAAAGGAGCAACAGACAGACACCGAGCCTTTGATTCCTCACTTCTGGATTGATTCATTCATACATTTAAACTTCCCTCGAGGACAAAGTTTGTGCTATTGCGGCCACAGCTATAGACACATAAAAGTATAGACAGACAGATGGAAACACACATCAATATGACCATCAGCTTTGTATCAGTGTCAACAAAAGACGGACAGTGAGAGAGAAGGGGAGAAGGGGATTAACGCGATTTCAGTGGATTCACCCTCAAAATAACAGAGGCACCATTGCACAGAGACATAGGCACAGACATACTTCCTGCATCTTTTTTCATGTTTTTTTTTCACTTCATCTCTTTACATTTCACCATTACATTCACCGTTACTCTGGAGTAATATGTAGGCCAGGCCAGGTGAGGATGGTAGTTTTCCTTCCCTGAAGGACATTAGCGAAACAGATGGGTTTTTCCAACAATTGTAAATAATTATCCATCTCTGTCTTTCTTCACCGCCAATATTTGTTCTCAAAATATTGCCCCAAATATCTGCCCCTCAAATATTGCACACCTCAGATTTTGGGTGTTCTTACCTTTTTGCATGTTTAGAGCATATGACGACACATCTAACAGTGAGAAGTCAACCTGGTGAAGCTACCAAATCAGATTACTTGCATGACAAACAATATCGGCAGCAAGTTATAGACAGAGCTCAACAATCCCACAGTCGATCAAAAAACGAACAGTCAAACACACGAACAGGCATTTCAGCCTACCAAGAATATTATGATATCGGGCGCATTTCTAAACAAAATAACTTTTATTTCAACGTGATCGTATACCTTTAATCCCTGCCTCTTTATATATCTGTCAAACTGTCTCTGAAACTCATGTCCCCTCGCAAATGGCATTTCTACCCTAGATTAAAAAAAACTCCGACTATGTATTATGCCACTGCCTCTCGTCAATTTGTGAACTTCTATCAGGTCGCCGCTCAGCCTCAGATGTTAAGTTACAACAAATCAAGTTTGTCCACGCTTTCCTCGGAGCTGATACCCTCGAAAGCAGGCAACGTCATTATACGGCCAGGCAGCGTCAGAGGAGCAGGAAATTTGACGTTTCGGGTCAGGAAACTTCGTCAGAAAACCCGACCCGAAACGTTAACTTTCCTGCTCCTCTGATGCTGCCTGGCCTGCTGTGTTCCTCCAGCTCCACACTGTGCTATCTTTGACTCCAACATCAGCAGTTCTTACTATCTCTGAACATCATTATAAAATGTTTCTGTAGCCTCTCCAAAGCTTCCACATCACTTTGGAAATGTGGCGACCAGAATTATAGGCAATATTGTACGTGCCCTAGCTAAGTTTCGATAGCAAGCGCCCTGACTTGAAAAATAACTCTATTCCTTGAACAATAATAGGAAGCGTTCCATTAGCCTTCTTGCTCATCTCATCTACCTGTATTGCCACTTTCTGGAAACTGCTGACTTGTACTCCGAGATTCCTTTGTACCATAATGGTTCCAAGAATTCTGACGTTTAGTGTGTACTTGCCTCCTGCATTAAGCCTTCCACAGAATACTCACACAACCACAATTACATTCAGTCACAGACAAAGTTACACGGTCAAAGATAATTACACCCATTCTCACTCATTGACACTCGCGCACGTTCACACAAACACAGGCAACTGCAATCACACTCCCACTCCCTGACGCTCAAACACATTCACTGTGGGACTGACGTCGATAAAGAGACACAGAATTCCAAAATAAACATGAAATCACTGCATTTTCTATTGATGGAATTCAATTTCCACTGTACATCACCACTTACAGAAATATTCAGAACTCATCAATAAGGTTTAAGACCTCCTTCATGGCGTATGAAAAAGCAAAGCAATTACAAATCGAATTCCTTAAAATACTTCACTGATAAACGATAGGTACGTCACTCCCAATACAGCATTAATTAATCCAAACACAGAAATGAATTACATGATGAATACACACATAAAAAAAAAATCTTGATACATTCTGTTTACTGCCCCTTTTAAGTCATCACAACACACACGATCACATAAAAAGGAGGGTATAAAAATATAGTAGTTTAATGCAATGTAAATGCTGCTGATTACAATCAAGTGCAGTTTATTTTGAGAAAAAAGTATTCAGCACTTTGGATTTGATTGTGGACGATGTCTCGCCATATAATCTGTCTCAGCACGTCCTATGATGAAATAGATTCTAATATTTACCTGAAATGATAAAGAAAGGAGTATGAGTTCACTGGAGGTCATGTCACCTGTGACTCTATTGACAGCATACGAACTTGTCATTCCCCAACTGAAGCTCTCAATCCAGGGACTGGTGAAATTGATTGTCTGCCTCTGCAATGTCAGGTTGAGGAAGGGCCATATTTCATAAGGAACATTGATGTGTGTCTCTATCTGCGTTGTCAGCTAACTGCAAGGGACACCCTTGACTCTATCTTGTAGAGTAGCAGAGGTGTGGGCAGTACGTGATCACTCAGACAATATTTATTCTACAATCAAAAAACTTACAAATTAGAAAATTCCCTTCACAAGCATCCATTGTATGGACTAACAAATAAACGCTATGCTTTCTATGATGATTTTCAATATTACATAATGCACAATACATCTCACAATTCTACAGACGGCTCGGGCATGCCATTGTCTGCTAAGCATCAGAAACGTCGGAACTCATAAGAAGAGGTAGCTGTGATTGGTTTGATCTATTTGCACTAAAATTTTGTATCACACTTTCAGACCATGTCAATATGAAAGGCACCATTGATGTATGTGTTATCAGAAGGGTAAAGGATGGATTTACTGAGCGGGCATCAGAGGTAACACTGAAAGACCATCCATTGTGTATGATGCCCTGAGCTGAGATGATTGAAGTAAGATTTAGCTCGTTTGAGAGCTGTACATAGCTGGTGTGGAGTTCAGGAGGATTATCTGGCCATGTCAAAAACTGTGTCATACCAACTTCAAATCATGAGGTACAAAAAAGCCCTGTCGGCTCATTGCGTGTGTGCTGCCCACAACTAAGCCACTATCTGTACAAGTCTCATATTCCTGCACCATGACCATAGCTTTCAATGTTATAACACATCAAGTGTTGATACAATCATGTTTTAAACGTTTTGAGAGATCCCGCCTGAACTACCCCACAGGAATTGCATGCCAGGCACACACCACTGGCCGGAAAATGGTGTTTTTACTCATATACCCTCTAAACTTCCTGTCGTTCTCTTTTCACTTATGTCCTCCTTGTTATTGACTCTTCAGTCAGGGTGATAATAATTTTCACAATCACTTAGAAATTCATTTGTGACTTTAATAAGACATATTCAAATATTTTAAAGGGTGAAACCAAAATTGTAGAAATTGAATATATACTATTATGTTTCATTCTTGGCAGAGATTAGCATAAAGTGACGTTAAAGAGGGGAAGGAACTAGAGTGGATGCAGCTGCTTGGTTGGAAATGTAGTAAACGACACCTTTTGGAGGAGATATCTCACGAAATGTAATTAGCTGAGAAACGACCTCAATTGGGGGCCGAGGGATAAAGGATAGAATGATGCAAGTTGATCACTAAAGAAACTAGGAACTTTGAAGTAAGTTTGTTTAAATGGCCTGTTGTCTATGTTGCAATTGGCTGAGCGGCTGATGAGATAGTTTGGATTTTACTGACAAAGACGCCCATGAGTTATAGTCATTTACAATGTTCAAGTCAGGGACACTCATTAGACGTCAGGAATTACTATGTGTGCAGTTACACAGAACAACCACGTCAAACCAAGCTCTCCTTTTTATTTTAAAACTTAATATCCCCTGGGTCTGTCTCCCCAGTCAGCACCAACAACTGCAACAGTTGAAATGTCGAAAACTTAAAAGCCCACGTTCCATATTTTCCAGTCAAGCAATTTGTGATCGATTGACAGAGTAGTTTTGTGGACTTGTAATTCACCGTTTGGTAAACACAGTTTTGGCTATTCAAAGAGCTGACAAGCACGCAGTGATTAAATGACATCGAAGTTTTCTTTTCTTTGAAGAATGAATTCTTCTTTTTCTTGAAATAGACATTCCTGTCCAGCAATGCAGCACTTTCACAATGACAGCTTGTGGAGAGAAACCTCTGATTAGAACATAGAACAGTACAGCACAGTACAGGCCCTTCGGCCCACGATGTTGTGCCGACCTGTTATCCCAAGAACATAAATATTCTCTGAATGTTGTTCTTAGATTTTCAGTAAACACGATATTGATCACAGAATGGAAAGTAATTAAGGCAGTGCGAACATATACAGCTCTGGTTAAGATGAGTACAACTGTAATTAAGATGAGAGTACCTGTAATTCTACTGACCAACTGAACAAGGTCAATTGCTCGTTTTTGTCAGTGAGAGGGACTCGTTAGGATCAATGTCCAGTTGTGACTGGCCATCCGGAAATTCAGCGACTTCTGTCTCAATATCACCACATTTGCTACAAATTGGACCTTGGAGAAAAGATAACTATCACTGGCACAAACTGTAAACCACAACACCAAGAGCCGGAAGAGGAAATTCTAACTGGAATACAACACTTGCATGGAAAGGTGGGATTAGAAGAGTGAGTCAGTTCTGAGGACATCGGGGTCGCAGTGTGAGCAAAGATCAGCAGCAAATTTGGTCTTTTTCTCGAGAAATTAGAAGGCTAAGGGAATCTGATCGAATTCTCCAAGATATTAAAGGGGAGAAAAAAGCATAGACATAGATGAAATACTTTCAATTGTTAGAGATTCTAGTTTTTGGATTTATGGCCAGACCGTTCAGTGGATACCATGGAAGAAGAAAAGCTGCGACTGATTTCGAATTATCTTCCTCAAAAAGCAATTAATGTCAGTATCACTTATTAATTTTAAATAGGGGAGAGATAAATTTTTTTGTTAATCAAAGGTATTAATCGACATAGGCCAAAGGCAGCTATCTGTATTTAAGCCAAACAACGGACAGCCATAATCTCATCGAATGACAAAAGAGGCTCGAGGAGTAGAATGGTTACTCCTGTTCCACCATACATATATTTTCCTTGGAGCTGATAACACTGTGGGATATACAGGATTGTGCTGCATGAAATGACAAAGGACATATCTGGGGTAGACAGAATGGAACTTTTCTCTTTGATGAAGCGAACAATGATCGGATCATAGATTTCGCGGAATGGAAGGGAGAATTAAAGAGAATGTGAGGAAAATTACTTTCACTCCATTATCATCCATATGCTTATCCAATGACCATTTAAATGCCCTTGAATTTAATGAGTCTACTACTTTTGCAGGCAGGGCATTCCACGCCCTTACTACTCTCTGAGAAAAGAACCTACCTCTGACATCTGTCCTATATCTATCACCCCTCAATTTAAAGCTACGTCCCCTCGTGCTAGCCATCTCCATCCGAGGGAAAAGGCTCCCACTGTCCACCCTATCTAATCTTCTGATCATCTTGTATGTCTCTATTAAGTCACCTCTTAACCTTCTTCTCTCTAACGAAAACAGCCTCAAGTCCCTCAGCCTTTCCTCATAAGACCTTTCCTCCATACCAGGCAACATCCTGGTAAATCTCCTCTGCACCCTTTCCAATGCTTCCACATCCTTCCTATAATGCGTTGACCAGAACTGTACGCAATACTCCAAGTGCGGCCGCACCAGAGTTTTATACAGCTGCAACATGACCTCATGGCTTCGAAACTCAATCCTTCTACCCATAAAACCTAACATACCGTATGCCTTCTTAACAACGCTATCAACCTGGGTGGCAACTTTCAGTGATCAATGCACATGGACACCGAGATCTCTCTGCTCATCCACACTACCAAGAATCTTACCATTAGCCCAGTACTCTGTATTCCTGTTACTCCTTCCAGAGTGAATCAGCTCACACTTTTCCGCATTAAACTCCATTTGCCACCTCTCAGCCCAGCTCTGCAGCTTATCTATGTCCCTCTGTAACCGACAACATCCTTCCGCACTATCCACAACTCCACCGACTTTGGTGTCATCCGCAAATTTACTAACCCATCCTTCTACGGCCTCATCCAGGTCACTTATGAAAATGACAAACAGCAGTGGCCCCAAAACAGATCCTTGAGGTACACCACTAGGAACTGAACTCCAGGATGAACATTTCCCATCAACCACCACCCTCTGTCTTCTTACAGGTGGCCAATTTCTGACCCAAACCGCTAAATCACCCTCAAGCCCATGCCTCCGTATTTTCTGCAATAGCTTACCATGGGAACCTTATCAAACGCTTTACTGAAATCCATATACACCACATCAACTGCTTTACCCTCATCCACCTGATTGGTTTCACAGGTCGGCGCAATATCGAGGGCTGTAATGTTCTATGTTCTATGTTCTATGGTGGGAATCTGGGACTCACCGTCTGCTAGGGTGTTGGGCAAAAGAGGTCAATTATGCAAGAAGTACTCAATGGCGCATTTGTGTTGCTAAGCCATACAAGGCTGTGGGTCATGTGCTTGTAAATCGGATTAGAATAGGAAGGGGGCTGTTTGTCACAGACACGGAGTCGATGGACATTTTCCATGACCACGTGATACCAAACTAGCGACTTTCTTTTTAACTGACAATGCTGATGAAACAGCCATTGGTGACAGTGTCATCCTCATTCTTGTGAGAGTTGCCATCTTTAAATTTGGAACGGCAATGTGTGTGAAGAATAGAAGTGAGCTGATAAAAAGTGAACACATACAAACCTGGAATACTGTTGGAGATCACCTCAGGATTTTCTGATCCCGGATTATTATCAGTCAAGCTGTCACTTGTGTCGTATTCAATGCGACTGAGTGAGTCAATGGAAGCAGAAATTACTAGAAAAAAAACAAAAAATGGAGAGTTATTGCCAACTTCAATCTCCTAGTGAAGCCATTATCCTTTAGAATTGTATTGAGGCGAAATTTGCTCAGCCAGAGGTTGGTGACTCTTTGGAACTCATTGACACAGATTACTAATTAGTAACTTTAAGATGGAGACGGAGTGGTTATTTATTGATAAGGGGATAAGAATTTCTAGGGAGAAGTCAGAAAAAATACTTTGAGGGCTATATCAGTCAAAACAGAATGGCGGAAGAGATTTGATGGGCCAAATGACCTAAATTTGCTCATCAATCACCGAGACATATGGGCTATGGTTTCATGTTTTATGTTCTTAATTGGGGCGTGAAAACTGGAAGCATTATTGTTTCATCGTGCTTGCAGCAATAAATGGAGTATTTTCAATACAACCTACTATGGGAAAGCATTCAGTACGCAGAATGGGATGATTCAACCTAAAGTGAAATGCCAAATCACTGTGATGTGCGATGGGAAACAAACTTTAGTCTGCATATCGAACACACATTTTCACAGGCTGTACATTTAATGATGTAATTTGTAATTTCAACCATTAGTTCAGAGTATACAAGAAAGTGAAATAAACGCCTTTAGATTCCACAGTAACATCCTTCATTGTGTCTGATTCGCTTTTTAGTATGATTATTTCTGTGACAATAGGCTCATTTCTTGAATCTGATAAATGTCATTTTTCTGGTTATTTTTATGTGTCATTCCTGAGAATGCTTCATTTAATTGTTTCTCAGTTCGAAAATGTAATCAATCATTTCAATTGTGATCATGTAATGATTCTTCTCAGTTTTATTTCAACGATATTTTGTCAAGATCAAAACTGCCCCTTTTTACTTTAATTCTATTCTTTACATGATTTCACTCTACCCTATCACCAGCCTCAGTAGGCAAACAACAACTTTGGAATTCTTGCACTCTTGGTAAACTCGCATTGCGTCCAACTTTTACATAACTATATACATATGGGCTGTTCCTACATTATAGAATTAAAACATCTCGTTTTATTATAACTGTTTGTTACCAGGTACTATAACCAGTGTATACACAATGTACCGAAGGGCATCCGCCTGTACTGTTTATACTTCTGTGCTTTTTCACGTTTATTTTCATATTAATTCCTCAATTTCATCTGCAATTCTATGTGCTGTGTAACTGAGAGTCATGACAAAGTTTATATAACTACACAATCAATCAGTATTTATTGTTCAGATATCCAAAGGAGACAGAGTGAAACCAGTGTCGTATATGAAAGAATAGTTCTGTTCGTATTTACTAACACATGTCAGAAATAATCTATCCGGAATGAAGGGCAGTGGGAATTATCAAACTGTTATTCTTCCTCTCTCTGAAACAAACTGGGATTCATTCGCTATGCTGGCTTCCTTCACACAAGGGCAGTAATTTAACAAATAATCATGTTCAATCAGTTCACTGATCGTTGAAATTGAAGGGAAGCCATACTTACCCATTGGCGACTCACTATGAAGGAGGACCTATATACCTGGTCCATGTTCCTGATCCGTCTTCTTGCCAGAGGGAATATTCTCAATTTCTTCATAAATTCCTTGGTACAAACCGAGACTTGAGTCTCTGTCACCAGTGCAAAGATCTGTTGAAGGAAGGATAGACAGGTTAACATTTGTAGCTGAACATTCGCAGCAACACTGAGTTTATTTCTGAAGCAGCATTAGTGTGAAGCTCTGATAGTTCATGCAAAGCAGAAGAAGAGAATATTGGCACAACTTTTGCTGATCAGTGAGGGCAGCAGCCATGTCAAAAATGAAGTGGACACGCCATGATTAATCGTCATGTCTGATCATTTTGTGAAACTTCCTCTGTTAAACACAGAGACTGACATGTGTTTGGTTTGGAAGTATATTGTCAGTTCTGTTCGAATTAGAAGTCATCACCTCCAGATGCAAATGTTCATTCGAAAAAAAGTCACCTCATAATGCTGTATGAGACGGTAAATGTCAGTGGGCATAGAAATTGCTTAAGACATCGAAAAATGGTAAATATCTTTAATTTATGGACGATAAATAGACAGGAAACATTGACGACTATGAGAAGGTTACAAATCAACATTCAGGATATGGGTGCCGGCCAAAAAATGCTTAGATAACAGCAAATTTATCAGTATTTGAACGTTGAGATTACACAAACGTATAATTGTTGTCATTAGTTGGAAATAATAGCATGAGACAAATGAATTAAGGAGAACATCATTGACATTGATAACCGTAAACGAGTGTATACTTTTGATTGCTGCGTATAAGCTAAACTTAAGCCAAAGTAAAAAGTATAGAAAATGATGATTATTCGTGTTGACCGTCATTGCCCTCTCGTGGAAAATTGTTCCCAGGCAAATGTTTATCAACCAGTGTAAAACGTAAAGATGTTTTAATTGTCCAGTCAATGGAAATCATTTATTGGATGACTGAAAGTAAATGTAAAAAGGCGCTTAATACTCTCACTGATCTTAGTTTCTGGTATCAGCACACAGAAACATAATGACTGTTAAGGAAAACTAACTGATGAATGAGCAATTATAGGAAGTGGGCGGACCTCTCAATGAAATTTAAAGACGCATTGCGACAATCAACAACTTGTAATGGAGTTTCGTCTTCAGGTTAAGTGTAGATAACTATTCATTCTTTACATTTCCTTCCCATTGACAATAATTTGGTACAACACGACGTTAAACGTTAATTCTCTTTCTCTCCACAAGTACTGAGGGATTTGATGAATATTGGACGCAATTTCCATCTCCTTTTAGCTCCAAAGAGATCTTATTAAAGTATTGTATCCTTGTCTCAAATTTAAACATTGGGTTTCAGTGGGTAAAGCCCATTGAAGAAATCAAATGGCCAGAAACAGCTTTGTACTCGTCAACATCGAGACCAACTGATGGAAAAGTGCAAAACAATCCACAGCTCCAACACCATAACGAACAAGAAAACTGACTGAGTGCTGCCTCATTCGGTCAATGTGAGGCTCACCTTTCATTTGCAATTTTCTCCGCATTATCACTTGTAGTGCGATCAAATCAAAGATTAACAGAACTCCCAAAGTTAAGGAGACGACAACAGGAATGGAGATAGATCCACGTTCCTGTCCTTAAAGAAGAGATTATAGAGAATTTCACCTTAGTTAGAGGCTGCCTTGTATAATTGTAAAGAATTCATCAATGAGAAAACACTGGCATTAGCTACAATTTCGTGAAAATGCCAGCAGCATTAATGTCATTAATCAGGAAACTAATGCTAACGCAAGCATTAATAATATTGCCATTATAAATACCCGCAGGTGGAGGTG
>NW_025969557.1:12185-14616 GCF_021869965.1 Rhincodon typus | reverse complement strand
ATCCACCCTAACCCGCACATTCCTGGGTACTATGGGACAATATAGCACGGCCAATCCACCCTAACCTGCACATCCCTGGGCACTACAGGATAATTTAGAACGGCCAATCCACCCTAATCTGCACATCCCTGGGCACTACAGGATAATTTAGAACGGCCAATCCACCCTAACCTGCGCACCTTTGGACTGTGGGAGGAAACCGGAGCACCCGGAGGAAACCCACTCAGACATGGGGAGAGAATGTGCAAACGCCACACAGACAGTCGCCCCGAGGGTGGTATTGAACCTGGGTCCCTGGCGCCATGCGGCAGCAGTGCTAACCACTGAGCCACTTACATTTGAACAGGAGGCCATTCAGCCCCCTGCAGCCTGCTACACAGAAACAGGAGGCAATTCAGCCCCCTTCCTTGAGCCTGTTACATAGGAACAGGAGGCCACAGCCTGCTTCTCCAGTGACTGACATACCTGCCAGTGGGGAATGGTTTCTCCCCTCAATCCCTTCGATCAAAACCCACCCAGCCCCTCTCCAGATGGACTGAAGCCCCTCCCTGGTCCCTTTCTGAGGGAATTGAAGATGTGCTGGTTGGGATGGTTCGGCAATGGGAAATACGGGGTTGTAGAGATAAGGTTGCGGGGTGGGGCTGGGTCTGGGTGGGTTGCCCTTCGGAGGGTTGGGGTGCAGACCCGATGGCCTGAATGGCCTGTTTCTGCCCTGTTAGCATCCTATGAAAGACAAACCCCTCAGAAGATGCTGAGATGGTAGGGGGGAGTGCCCAGACATATCCAGTTCCAGCCTGCCTTCCTAGTTTGGAGGGAGAGGGGCCAGAATGATCTCTCTACCCCTCGATGGGGCAAACAGTGCAGTCACGAGGTCTGATGAACTCTAGTTGACCCAGCTCTGCATCACCCTCTTGCCCTGGCTCTCTCTCTCTTACTTCCCATGTAGGCCTTATCTGATTTGAAGCCGAATCTAATATTTCACACCTCTCTGAGATAGATCAGGTCTCGATCTTATGAGACGTAGCAGTCAGCAATTCTGGCTTCTGGGGGGAGCAGGTGGGTGGGGAGAGGGGGTGAATTTCTGCTCGTCACGTTTCCCGTCATCGCTGAAAGAGCACCCACCTCCCGCCTTCCCCTCCACCTCTGCTTTCTGTACAGTTCTAGCCCAGACATCGCCTTGCAGTCAGTGGCATCTTGCTGTGCTGGGGGGGGGGTGGGGGTGTCTGCAAATGGCCTCCTGTCCCTGTGTAACAGGCCCAAAAAGAGGGTTGAATAGTCTCGTTTTTCTGTTTGACAGTCTCGAAGAGGAGGCTGAATGGCCTCTCACGTTCCTGTGTAACAGACTCAAGGAAGGGACTGAATGGCCTCTTGTCCCTGTGTAACAGGCTGCAAGGGGCTGAATGGCCTCTGTTCCTGTGTAACAAACTCAAGGAGGGAGCTGAATGGCCTCCTGTTCCTATGTAACAGGCTCAAGGAGGGGCTGAATGGCCTTTCCTGTTTCTGTGTAATAGACTCAAAGAGGGGTCTAAATGGTCCTCTGATCCAATGTAACAGGCTCAAGGAGGGGGATGAATGACCTCCTGTTCCTGCGTAACAGGCTCAAGGAGTGGGGCTGAATGGCCTCCTGGTCCTTTGTGCAACAGGCTCAAAGAGAGGGGCTGATTGGCCTCCTGTTCCTGTATGACAGGTTTAAAGGAGGGGCCTGAATGCCCTGCTATTGCTGTATAACAGGCTCGAGGAGGGAGGCTGAATGGCCTCCTCCAGACCCTGAGTGAACAAAAACCAGTCTCCACACAAGGCAGGTTCCGAGTTGGTGGATCAGCTCTCTGTGTTTGAGGGAATGTTCGCTCCGTCGAGGGGTGAAATCGGGTCTTTCACAGGACCTAATGAACTCTGACTGACCCTGCTCTCTCTCTCTCTGTTTCGGCATGGGTCTGATCTGATTCGAATGGGTTTCGATGGAGGTAAATGTGTGAAAACCTATTTCTTACTGCAGACGTTTCGTAGTGCAAAAAGACCCAGATTAAGGCAGTTTGCGAAAATAACCAAGGGAGCAGGTTCATTAGGTGTTACAGATCATAGTACTGGTGTTCATGTCTAAGTTATTGAGTTTCACAGCAGTGAAGGTGAGGTTAGACCTGCATTGTACAGCGTTGACGAATGCTTCTGGTCTCTGTGTTGCTAAAAGGCTTTAGACGCACATGAGTAGGTTTCGACAAAATTCAAAAGCTTTGATAGAATATGTATTGGTCAATAATTTCACCATGTTCAGATCTAATCGCAAATCCTCAGGTACTGAAACAATCCAAGTCCAAATGCAGCAAGACCTGGACAATATCCAGGCCTAGTCTGGCAAGTGGCAAGTAACGTTCGTGCCACACAAATGCCAGGTAATGACCATCGCCAACAAGAGACAATCCAGCTTTACTGA
>NW_025969557.1:9798-12175 GCF_021869965.1 Rhincodon typus | reverse complement strand
ATTGCTGCAGTGTCCCACCGTCTTCACAAAAGCTCAAACCACACCATGCGGTGGTAAATGCAGTTTTACGTTTAAACTGTGGCTCTGTGCAGTTCTGTGGGAGGAACTTTGCATGTTTAGTCAAGGTAAAGAATTAACCAGCGGTGGCTTTGTGCTGAGTAACATGATATTTGGTGTTCCTCCAACTTTTGTGGTCCCACCAGCCCCCACACAATGTGTCCCAGTCTTGGACAATCTCCCTCGAATGTCATGCCCATCCCTTGCAAAATCCGCAAGATCGTATTTTCTTCCAGGTCTGTACAGAGTAGCGCTGGCTAATGGATTCTAACTTTGCCTCATTGCATATGGGGGCAGAGAGGGTGGGCTGGATCACAGTGAGATTTCAGGGTGTTAATGTCGCAGAGTAGAGGGAGGACACATTGTCTAACTCCGTGCTGTCCCTGTCCCTGGGAATGTATGATGGGGGGGAAAACATTGTAGAGGGAGTTTTACTCTGTATCTAACCCTGTGCTGTGCCTGTCCTTGGGAGTGTTTGATGGGGGTGGAGCGGTGTCGAGAGAGCTTTACTCTGTATCTAACCCCATGCTATCCCTGTACTAGGATGGTAAACAGTGTAGAGTAAGCTTTACACTGTATCTAATGCCATGCTGTCCCTGAACTAGGATGGGGAACAGTGTAGAGAGAGCTTTACCCTGCATCTAACCCCATGCTGTCCCTGTCCTGGGAGTGTTTGGTGGGGGGACAGTGCAGAGGGAGATTTACTCTGTGTATAATACCGTGTCCTGGGAGTGTTTGATGGGGAGACAGAATACAGGGAGCTTTACGCTATACCTAAACCTGTGCTGTCCCTTTCCTTGGGAGTGTTTGATGGAGGGGGTGACAGTGTAGAGGAACCTTTACTCTGTATCTAACCCCACGCTGTCCCTGTCCTGGGTGTGTTTGATGGGGGTGACAGCGTAGAGGAACCTTTACTCTCTATCTAACCCCACGCTGTCCCTGTCCTGGGTGTGTTTGATTGGGGGGGACAGTGGAGAGGAAGTTTTGCTGGTGACTTGCTGGAGGAGTGTGGAGAGCCCAGCTTAACCACTGGGCATGGCTGTCTCTGTGGAAAGAGAGAGAGAGAGAGAGATAGGGAGATGGCGGGGTAAGCAGGTATATCCAGTGGGTATGGTAGCACAGAGCTCAACAATTCACAATCCGTCCAGCATAAACCAAAGCTTGCTTTGCAGATTGAGGCTTCTTCTCAGTCAGACTCAAAAAAAAAGCTTAGACAGGAAAACCAGCAAGCTGCAATGTATTTTTAATTCTGATTTTTCTGGTTCTGCTTTGCTGGGCCCGTAAGCGCCTTTAACTGTTACATCTCACCCAGACTGAGATTGGCCTCGATAAGGTGCTGTTTATCAGGTGAATGAGGCACTTTCAATCCTCATTTACAACTGCACTTCCTTTGGTTTAACTTCACCCGACCCTACTGTGCCCACCCCACCCCCCACCAACCACCTCAGCGCTGACCCTCTGACAGTGCCCACTCCCTCAGCACTGACCCTCCAACAGGGCCCACTCCCTCAGCGCTGACCCTCCGACAGTGCCCACTCCCTCAGCACTGACCCTCCAACAGTGCCCACTCCCTCAGCACTGACCCTCCGACAGTGCCCGCTCTGTCAGCGCTGAGTTTCCAACCACCATCCCTCTCTATCTCTGTATCTTACCACCTAGCTCTCCCTGTACCTCACCATCTCTCCCTTTCACGCTATCACTTCACATCGCACTCCCTCTTCTCGCCATCTCTCCCTCGCCTTCGGTTGCCTGGTATTCCTCGATGTCAGAGAATTTTTTCAGGCAGGAGGCACAGCAGCTTGTGGCAAGACTCTTCCTGGGAATGAACACCTTTGCACAGTGAGTGGTTTCAGTCTGGAAAGCACTGTGAACTTGGGGTGGAGACAGTTTCATTAATGTCCTTTAGGGAAGGAAATCTGCCATCCTTACCCGGTCTTGGCCTACCTGTGACTCCAGACCCACAGAGATCGGATTGACTCTGAACTGCCCTTTGACGCATTCGAGATGGTCATTAATTATCTCTGCCCAGCCAGCACTACCCACATCCTGATGAATGGGTGACACAGTGGCTCAGTGGTTAGCACTGCTGCCTCCCAGCATCAGGAACCTGGGTTCGATTCCACCCTCGGGCGACTGTCTGTGTGGAGTTTGCATGTTCTCCCCCCGTGTCTGCGTGGGTTTCCTCTGGGAACTCAGGTTTCCTCCCACAGTCCAAAGGTTAGGATGGATTGGCCTGTAGTGCCCAGGGATGTGCAGGTTAGGGTGGATGGGCCGTGCTAAATTGTCCCCCTAGTGCCCAGGGATGTGCAGGTTTGGGTGG
>NW_025969557.1:8021-9698 GCF_021869965.1 Rhincodon typus | reverse complement strand
GGATGTGCGGGTCGGGGTGGATTGGCCGTGCTAAATTGTCCCGTAGTACCCAGGGATGTGCGGGTTAGGGTGGATTGGCCGTGCTAAATTGTCCCGCAGTGCCCAGGGATGTGCGGGTTAGGGTGGATTGGCCGTGCTAAATTGTCCCGTAGTGCCCAGGGATGTGCGGGTCGGGGTGGATTGGCCGTGCTAAATTGTCCCGCAGTGCCCAGGGATGTGCGGGTTAGGGTGGATTGGCCGTGCTAAATTGTCCCATAGTGCCCAGGGATGTGCGGGTTAGGGTGGATTGGCCGTGCTAAATTGTCCCGCAGTGCCCAGGGATGTGCAGGTTAGGGTGGATTGGCTTTGGGAAATGCAGGGTCACAGGGATCGGGTTAAGAGATGGGATTCTCTTCGGAGGGTCAGTGTGGACTCGATGGGATGAATGGCCTGCGTCCACACTGTACGGACTCTATGATTGTTAAAAAAAAAGGGTTACGACCCCACATAAAGGTGGAAGAAAGTGAACTGTGCGCTTGGAGGGGCACTGAGACAGAATGAGCCTCCTTCCACGCTGTAGTCATTCTGTGAGACAAATGTGGATGTTTGTTGAGGACATTAATTAATTCAGATTATGCCCCTTGACTCTCTGTTTAAACAGAGGATGCACAGTTCCGAAATGGAGAAGGTGGGTCACAGTGCTCTGTAAACTGATAATGAAGTGGAATGTGCTGTCTCTCTCTCTCTCTCTGTCTCTTTGAGCCAGTAGCCGAGGGACACACTGTTACAGCAGAGAGATAGTAAGAACGGTTACGCTATTACAGCTGATTTGTTCTCCTCAGAGAGACCCAGGCCCAGTATCGCCAAGACAAATGACCAACAAGGCATAAATTAAATCAGTTTGCCCCAGTTTAAAAAGTGAATGATCCCGGGAATCAGCATGAAAGTGGTTAATTTTTCATTTCTCTCTCTCTCTCTGTTTAGGTAATGCGGTTGCCAAAAAGACACACAGATGTAAGTTTTCCACCGTTCAAACATCCTGCAATCTTGGGGGCACTTCTGTTTTATCATGAAAGGAACCTGGGATTGGGTTTACACTGGACACAAAGGAATTACTGGCTGGATCTAACCTAGGAATTCCCGGGAATTTGGGGGCCGCAGTTGAAACACAGAATAACAGATACCCACGGGAGGGAGTTACAGACTGGAATCTAATCGAGGGGTTCGGGGTGGTTTATATACAGAATAACAGATACCCCGAGAGGGAGTTACAGGCTGGAATCTGATCGAGGGGTTCGGGGTGGTTTATATACAGAATAACAGATACCCCGGGAGGGAGTTACAGACTGGAATCTGACCGAGGGGTTCGGGGTGGTTTATATACAGAATAAGAGATACCCCGGGAGGGAGTTACAGACAGGAATCTGACCGAGGGGTTCGGGGTGGTTTATATACAGAATAACAGATACCCCGGGAGGGAGTTACAGACTGGAATCTGATCGAGGTGTTCGGGGTGGTTTATATACAGAATAACAGATACCTCGGGAGGGAGTTACAGACTGGAATCTCACCGAGGGGTTCGGGGTGGTTTATATACAGAATAACAGATACCCCGAGAGGGAGTTACAGACTGGAATCTGATCGAGGGGTTCGGGGTGGTTTATATACAGAATAACAGATACCCCGGGAGGGAGTTAC
>NW_025969557.1:7777-7921 GCF_021869965.1 Rhincodon typus | reverse complement strand
CCCAGGGATGTGCGGGTTAGGGTGGATTGGCCGTGCTAAATTGTCCCATAGTGCCCAGGGATGTGCGGGTTAGGGTGGATTGGCCGTGCTAAATTGTCCCGCAGTGCCCAGGGATGTGCGGGTTAGGGTGGATTGGCCGTGCTA
>NW_025969557.1:0-7677 GCF_021869965.1 Rhincodon typus | reverse complement strand
TCTCTTCGTACGCCTCACATTTCCTGGCCTTCGATTTGTCTGCTTGCGTGATCTGACTCCTGGCATCACATCACAGAATGGACTGCGGCTTTCCCGAGCCTGTCAGCTACAGAGTTGGCGAAATGTGAGACCCGCCTGGGGGGATGTGGCGGGGAGGTGATTTACAGAGATGGAATGGGGAGTAATCCATCTTCCTCTGTCTCTGGTCGTCCAGCAGACAACCTCATAATGGAAGTGATAACTGGGTGATGACAAACGATGGTCACACCTCCACAAACAGTCTCCCGCACGTTACTGGCAAAGGGACATCCACATCCTCTGGAGGAAGGACTGGGCCCATCAACATTCAACTAGAATTTAACCAATCTCCTACCTCAGCGCAGGAAAATGGCACAATCTCCAATATCCCTTGATATCCATCGATCCGACTCAGTAACTGAGCTTTCGCCCTCCAGGGTCAAAAATTCTGAAGAATCTCCACCCTCTGAGTGAAGAAATTCCTTTTCATCGCTCTCCTAAACTGTCTATGCATTGTGCTGAGACGCCGTGCCTTGTTCCAGACTCCTTCCCCCTCCACCTCCCAATCCCATCCAGGGGGAATATTCAACTGCATCTTCCAGCTTAAACCCTCTAAAAATGTTGTATGTTTTAATAAAAATGCCTCCCATCATTCTAAGCTCGAGGATCACGGTTACTATCACACTCTAGCTGTTCCTGATGTTGCAGTTTTTTAAGTAAAAACCATTAAAAGTGCTTTACTGCTTTTAAGATGGGCCACATGGTGGCTCAGGGGTTAGCACCCCTGCCTCAGGGCACCGGGTTCGATCCCACCCTCGGGCAACTGTCTGAGTGGAGTTTGCACGTTCTCTCCGTGTCTGCGTGGGTTTCCTCCGGGTGCTCCAGTTTCCTCCCACAGTCCAAAGGTGTGCAGGTTAGGGTGGATTGGCCGTGCTAAATTGTCCCATAGTGCCCAGGGATGTGCGGGTTAGGGTGGATTGGCCGTGCTAAATTGTCCCGTAGTGCCCAGGGATGTGCGGGTTAGGGTGGATTGGCCGTGCTAAATTGTCCTGTAGTGCCCAGGGATGTGCGGGTTAGGGTGGATTGGCCGTGCTAAATTGTCCCGTAGTGCCCAGGGCTGTGTAGGCCATAGGTCAATCTGCCAATGGTAAATGCAGGCTTACAGAGATTGGGAAGGGTGGGACAGTTCTGAGGGGAGGGGAGGCACAGTGGGCTGAATGGCCTCTTTCCCTGCTGTCGGGAATGCTACAAAAATCAGAGCAGACAACAGTCTGCAAACATTTGGTTTGGTCAAGGCCTGTTGAGCTGCGTGTTATCTCAGCATCAATCACAAAGGAAGATACTTAAAATCACATTATGTTGTGGACATCAGGACCTCCTGGAGGTGTGAGAATCCAAAACCATTGAGAGAACACAGGACAGAAAAAAGATTTCAGGATTATTAACCGGTTTGCCTGGTGGAAAAATGGCTGGTTTACAATATCATAGCAACCATTATGCTTCAATAAAGACAGGTTGCAGCATCAGTTTTGTGTTGAACCATTCCTTGACCAGAAGAACTGGAAGAGACACAGTCCAAGGAGCCAAATGGAGTACAAGGACCAAGGCTGATGGAATTGACTCGGCGCCCTGCTAAAAGAATCCAGGCAATCTACAAGTGTTGTTACTAGCGAGAACAAGAAACTTGTTCTGCATGGGTCTGCCCATACTGCTGAATCGGATGTCAAATTTCAACACTTTCCCCCTGGAAATAGAAAACTCTGAGAGAATGATAGGCCTGCAACATTCTTGGAGAACCATCTTACTTTCTCCTGTGTAAGTAATGTTTGCCTTTACCAACTTTTTGTTGTTTTATTGTTAATACCTTTGTCGCTGTTACTCAAGTATGTACATCAGCAGTATTGCAAATGAACTAACATGTTCCTGACTGATTTTAAAAAAAATTGCAGCAAAGCACTAGCCTCAAGTGCAAACTTTCAAAAACTAACAGAGGGCTACGCAAAATTATACAAAAATTCTTAGTTCAATAATCACTGTTAGCACGTGCTCACAACTTCAGCACAGTGGCTCAGGGGTTAGCACTGTTGCCTCACGGCGCCAGGGACCCGGGTTCAATCCCACCCTCGGACGACTGTCTGTGTGGAGTTTGCATATTCTCCCTGTCTCTGCGTGGGTTTCCTCCGGGTGCTCCGGTTTCCTCCCACAGTCCAAAGATGTGCAGGTTAGGGTGGGTTGGCTGTGCTAAATTGTCCCATAGTGCACAGGGATGTGCAGGTTAGGGTGGGTTGGCCGTGCTAAAATTGTCCCATAGTGTCCCAGGGATGTGCAGGTTAGGGTGGGTTGGCCGTGCTAAAATTGTCCCGTAGTGCCCAGGGATGTGCAGGTTAGGGTGGATTGGCCGTGCTAAAATTGTCCTGCAGTATCTAAGGTGGGAAATGCAGAGATAGGGTACAGGATGGGTCTGGGTGGGATGCTCTTCAGAGGGTCAGTGCGGACTCGATGGACCGAATGGCCTGCTTCCCCACTGTGGGATTCTATGAACTATCTTACGAGGTAAGGTTAGATAGATGTTGCCTGCATCCATTGTGAAATGATTCCATGAAGACTGGTATCCCATCACTAAGATGTACACGCGGCGAGACCCTGGCACTGACCCAGCTCCCCCAGAGCCAGTTCTGAGATTGAGCAAAACCCTCTGACCCTCCTGTTTATATCTGTCAGCCAGGGCTCCCTGATTGGACCAGATTAACAGCCCCAATCGGGGAACTCATACTCTATGAGGTCAACTTGGCCTTACTTGTTCCACTCGCCCTCTAAGTCCTGGGACGTAGGCCAATTCTTTTCCATGTAGCTTCTCCCGAGGGGTTTTGGTACCAAGTCTGGTCCCTCCAAATCTGCCTTGGATACTGGTGGGGTGTACCAGGCCATAGCCTGCACGGAGCATCTTGGCTGAAATTCAGCTTCAGGTGACGACGAAGTGGAGCCTGCACCATCTGCCACATCCGACTCGTAAGCAGGGGTTTCTTCGACACTAGGCAGAGGGGGAGAAACTGTGGGGGGAGGCATCGCATGCCCACACTACCTCTCGCTTCAGGTCGAAGTGTGCCAACACCTTAGACGACGACAGCTGCTTCTTCACTTCCCTGAAGGCTACACCCTGACCACAAGACCGTTTCCAAGGCTGACCCTTTCTCAATAGCAGGTGTAAGGGTGCCAGGATGGATTCCAGGTTCCATAATAATTCACCAACCCAAGGAAAGACCTAAGGTCCGGTATAGACCCTGGGAGCCGGGGCACCTTTGATCGCCCTCTCTTTATCTTCCAACGGGTGTAACCCAATCTTGTTGACTCTGTAGCCCAAGCAGGTCACCTGGAGCACACATTTTAGCCCTCCGAAGGCTTGGAGAACCCATATTTTATGAGGTCCACCTGTTTGACCTTGTTACAACCACTACACATTGGAGTTGAGGAGAAGGTCAGCTTATTGAAGAATACAAGATTCTGCATGGCCTGCTCTGTGGCAGGTTCGGGACATCTGCTTAGGAAACAGAGAGGAGCTTGCGGTGAGATGGGCGGGATCCAATCAGGTATTCCATGGAGATTCCAGTAACATTGATGGGACAAAGAAAGATGTTCTGGTCAGGCAGCATGAGGAGATCGACACCACATTGTAAAGCAGAACCTCAAAAAGTATTAGTCTCTTGCAAGGACTGAATCTTTTCTATTTTTCATCGTAGTCTGAAGTATGAGAAGAACTTTTAGAACTGAGGATTGCTGCATGTTTTACAAGCAAGCAACCAGAGCATGCATGGCAAGCATCATTTACACAGCTGCTTGTTCAAGGATGAATTGTCAAATATAACACAGGAGCAGGAAAGCTGATGTTTCATAACAAAAACAAAGTTGCTGGAAAAGCTCAGCAGGTCTGGCAGCAGCTTTTCCAGCAACTTCTGTTTTTGTTTCTGATTTACAGCATCCGCAGTTCTTTCATTTTTTTTAAATTTAAGTTGATGTTTCGTGTTGGGACCCATTTCTGAAGAAGGGACCCGACCCAAAACGTCAGCTTTCCTGCTCCTCTGATGCTGCCTGGCCTGCTGTGTTCCTCCAGCTCCACACTATGTTATCTCTGACTCCAGCATCTGCAGTTCTTACTATCTCCGAGTGAATTGACGAGTGGTTTACAGGCAGGCTGGAGCCAAAGGGTTGTCGACATTAGACCTTTCGTTGGCAACAGAAGCTGGTTGGTCTATATCTTTGAGCCTGCCAACAAACTGTGGTTGGTTCTAAGGTAGCTGAACAGCTTGGGGCAGGATACAGCGAACCTTTCAGACCACACCAGCTCTGGACCCCTCTCTCTGTTCTGTGCAGTAAAAGCCACTTTAAACCTGAAGAAAACCAGTTTCTCTCTCCTTCAACTGCTAGTGACTTTTGATTAATAAAAGTCAGGGATCTTTCAGAAGTGTGAACCAGCCATGCGGTGCCTCCTGCAAACTAGAGTTATAGAGACATACAGCACAGAAACAGGTCCTTCGGTCCAACCAGTCTATGCTGACCATAAACCCAAACTAATCTAGTCCCAGCTGCCTGTGTTTGGCCCATATCCCTCCAAACCTTTCCCATTCATGTATTTATCCAAATGTCTTTTAAATGTTGTAACCATATCCACCACTACTTCTGGAAGTTCATTCCACACATGAACCACTGTGTGAGAAAACGTTGTCCCTCATGTCTTTTTAAATTCTTTTTCCTCGCACCTTAAAATATGCCCCTTGCTCTTGAACTCCGCCACCCTCGGGAAAAAGACACCTACCATTCACCTTATCTATACCTCTCATGATATTAAAAACTAAGATCATCCCTTAACCAAGCCCAGCCTATCCCTATCAATCAAACCTTCCTTACCCGGCAACATCCTGGTAAATCTTTTCTGAAACCTCTCCGGCTGGAGAATATCCTTCCAATAACAGGGCAACCAGAACTGGACACAGTGCTCCAGAACAGGCCTCGCACCAACGTACAGAGGAGGACCCAGAAGCAGCGCTCCGACCAGCACAAAAATCATCTTGGCAAACCATGTGTACAAGAACTGCTGACTGCCTTCCCAGTCTCTCCCTCTGTCCATAACACTCATGTTTTGTTTTGCCTCGCCTCAACCTGTCTGCACACATGTCCACAAGGTGGGGGGGGGGGGGGGGGGGGGGCGGAGAGAGAGAGAGAGAGAGAGTCTATAAAAGGATGAGACAACAATTACATCGACAGTGCATAGTTGTTTACCTGTAACTAGAATCCCTTTACTCGTTTAGTTTAATTCCCGTTAAGTACGAAAACCTGGCCCACGTTTTCTGTCAACCTGGCCTAGAAACCAGGCGAATTGGAGAAATCTTTTAACTTCTGTGACAACTCCTGGAATAGCAGGATTTGATTTCTGGGACGCTACTCCAGAAAGACACAACAACCCTGGATTATTGTATCAGACATAGTAGGAACTGCAGATGCTGGAAAATCTGAGATAACAAGGTATGATGCTGCTTGGCCTGCTGTGTTCATCCAGCTCTATACCTTGTTAACACTGGATTATTACCTGAAGCACAGGCAAATTGGCAAAATGAAAAAGAAGATTAGAGAAACGAGTGCACGGCTGAAAGACTGGTGTGAGAGAGACGAATTCTGGTTCACAGAGCACTGGAACTAGCAGTGGGGAATGGGAGATCTCTACCATTTGGATGATCTACACCTCAACTGCGCAAGGCTCAGTGGTCAAGTGAAAGGGAACTACTAGCAGAGTACACAGAGCTTAAAACCAAAGAGTGGGAGCCCACTTGTCTGTCCTCGCTAGTGTTCCAGTGAATCACAGCGCAAACTTGGAGGAACAACACCTCATCTTCAGACTAGAGATAACACAGTGTGGAGCTGGAGGAACACAGCGGGCCAGGCAGCATCAGAGGAGCAGGAAAGCTGACATTTCGGGTCTGGGCCCCCTTCTTCAGAAGTGGCACTTTATATCCTTCTGGACTTAATGTTGAGTTCAACACCTTCAAATTGTAAACCCACTCCCATTCCTTCCAGCTTTATTTATCGCATTCTCCCATTCCTTCCCTTTCTTTTAGCTTTATTTGTTACATTCTCTATCGCCACGTCCTCTCTCTCCCCCACCCCAGTGGGATTGTCTGTTCCTTCCAGTCTGGCTGTTAGACACACCATTCATTATTCTGCCATTCTCACATTCTGATCACTTAATCCAAACTATCAACATCCTTTCTCGCCCAAGAACACCCCCCCCCTCCCCCAACTATAGCATAAATGCAGCCCTCTCCAGACTTCACTTCAGCTCTGATGAAGAGTCACCTAGACTCAAAACGTTAGCTTGCTCTCTTTCTCCATGGATGTTGCCCAACCTGCTTTGATCTCCAGCATTTGTTGTTTTCAGATCAGATTCCAGTGTCTGCAGTAACTTATTCCTAAACAGTGGAAGCAACATCTCAAATTTGGGAAGATGCAGTAAATCAGAAAGTAGAGACAAATCAAGAGAAAACGTTATTAATGTGGGGAACGATAAACAGACAGTGACAGGAAGTGATAAGGAGTACATACGTAAAGAGTAAATTAACAGACCATGCTAGAGGTTGGGGGAAAAATAATAATAAAAGGACAGAACTAAAGACTCCATTTGAATGCACAAAGCATTCAGAACAAAACAGATGAGCTGATAGTGTAATGACCAATATATATGACCTAGCTATTACAGGGAGATGGTGTTATTATAGCAGACAGCATGGCCTGAATATTGGAGGACAGGAGCGAGAAAAGAAGGTGGGGGTGTGGCCCTCTTAACTAATTATGGTATGAGCCCAACGGAGAGGGATACCTTAAATTCAGAGAATCAGGAAGTAGAAGCAGATTAGATTAAGATGAGGAACGATACAGGCAAGAAGCTGCCTCTGGAAGTGCTGCGTGCACACGTCCTCAAACAGTAGCCACACAGTAGGACGAAAGGTAAAGGAAGAGAGATCAGATGGGCCAAAGAGTGGCAGACAGAATTTAATTTAGATAACTGTGAGGTGCTGTATTTTTGGAAAAGCAAATCAGGGCTGGACTTATACACTTAATGGTAAGGTCCTGGGGAGTGTTGCTGAACAAAGAGGCCTTGGGGTACAGGTTCATATTTCCTTGAAAGTGGAGTCGCAGGTAGACAGGGCGGTGAAGGAGGTGTTGGGTACACTTTCCTTTATTGGTCAGTGCATTGAGTATAGGAGTTGGGAGGGTCATGTTGCGGCTGTACATTGGTTAGGGCCACTTTTGGAATACTGCATTCAGTTCTGGTCTCTCTGCTATAGGAAGGATGTTATTAAACTTGAAAGGGCTCAGAAAAGATTTAAAAGAATGCTGCTGGGATTGGAGGGTTTGAGCTACAGGGAGAGGCTGAACAGGCTGGGATTATTTTTCCTGGAGTGTCGGAGGCTGAGGGGTGACCTTATAGAGGTTTATAAGGTCATGAGGGGCATGGATAGGGTGAATAGACAAGGTCTTTTCCCCCAGGGTAGGGGAGACCAAAACTAGAGGGGCATAGGTTTAAGGTGAGAGGGGAAAGATTTAAACAGGACCTAAGGGGCAGCTTTTTCACACAGAGGGTGGTGTGTGTATGGAACGAGCTGCCAGAGG